>NC_045456.1:25109387-25129519 GCF_002776525.5 Piliocolobus tephrosceles | reverse complement strand
TTTTGAGACGGAGTCTCGCTCTGTTGCCCGGACTGGAGTGCAGTGGCCGGATCTCAGCTCACTGCAAGCTCCGCCTCCCGGGTTTATGCCATTCTCCCGCCTCAGCCTCCCCAGTAGCTGGGACTACAGGCACCCGCCACCTCCCCCGGCTAGTTTTTTGTATTTTTAGTAGAGACAGGGTTTCACTGTGTTAGCCAGGATGGTCTCGATCTCCTGACCTCATGATCCGCCCGTCTCAGCCTCCCAAAGTGCTGGGATTACAGGCTTGAGCCACCGTGCCGGCCAAACTGTAACTGTTTTAAGAACAGTTACTTAAAAACTCTTTTGTCTTCCCCCTCCCCAACTTCCTACTCTTCCTCCACCCTCCAAAGTGATAATTTCCTGATTTTTCTTACCAAAAGTGTGTCTCTTTTTGCACTTTATGTCAACATAATATGTTGTGCTTAAAACATGTACTTTATTGTTTCTGACTTCCTTTGCTTAATATTGTTTGTAGGTTATATGGTTCCATTGTTCCTCAGTACATTATCATTCTGTTGTTGATGTATATTTTATTTAATTCTCAGTTTAGGGAAACGTCTTTATGACCTTGGATTGTAATAGACAAAAGTTTTTTAGATACAAAAAGTAGTTACCTTATAAGAAAAGGTTGATAGTTGGAACTCTATTAAGATTAAGAATTTCTCTTCATCAAAATATACTTTTTTTTTTTTTTGAGACAGGGTCTCATTTTGTCACCCACACTGGAATGCAATGGCACAATCATGTCTCACTGCAACCTCTGCTTTCTAGGCTCCAGCGATTCTTCTGTCCCAAACTTTCAAGTCGCTGGGATGACTGTGTGCCACCACACTGGCTAATGTTTGTTTGTAGAGACAGGGTTTTGCCATGTTGTCCAGGCTGATCTTTATCTTCTAAGCTCATGTGATCTCCCTGTTTTGGCTTCCCATAATGAGTGCTAGGATTACAGATGTGAGCCACCATGCCTGGCCAAAATATACTTCTAAGAGAGTGAAAAGACAAGGTGCAGACTAGGAAAAAAATACTCAAAATACAGAAATCTGACATAGAACTTGTGTATTGTATCTAAACTATATAAAGAAGACCGAGAAAATACGAATATAACCACAGAAATCGAGAAAAAGAAAAACCAACTAAGCAGTCTATCAGTAAAGAGTGTGTTCACATGTAAATAGCTAAGTGGGGGAGAAAAAAGACTGTTCCTCGTTATTCATTCAGGAAGTACAACTAAAAATCAGAGTGAATACTGCATATTTAGGAAAGTGACTAATATGAAACAGACAAAAGTACTAAATGTTGGCAAAGATGGGCAGCAGTAAAAACTCTCAGATACTGCTGGCGAAAGTGAAGATTTGTATAACCACTGTGAAATTTAGCAAATAGTTTTAAATCAATTGTATCAAGACCTGGTAATTTCACTCCTGAGGCATATATTTACCGTAAGGTATACATATATTCATCAAAAGATATGTCCTGAGTGTTTACTAGTAATTGTGCCACTCCTAATATCTTTGTACATTAAGATAATGTTTAAAAATTATCATAAATATAAATACCAAAGGTATAATCTCTGGCATTTCTAAGTATTAATTCTTTAAATAAAGTGTTTTTATTATCTTTAAATATATTCGAAGGAATCTAATAATACTAATTTGTTGTCTACCATTGTTCATTTTCAAAAATGGCAAACTGTACTTTGACAAAGTTGAATGTTTTATATTGTTTCTTTTTCTGCTTCAACTAATATTTATTTTCCATGTTACTATAGAATTTTATCAGAATATATTTCATTTTTATTGTTGAAATTTTATCAATAGTCTTATTCTGATCTGTAAGAAAAATCATTAAAGTTGAAATAAATTTTTTCCTATGATCATAAAACTGTGACATGCTAACTTTTCCTTCTACAAAGTAATGAATTTATTATTCTAAGTATACTATAAAGCTGAGTGCACTGCCTGTAATCTTAGCTCTTGGGAGGCTGAGGAAGGAGGATTGCTTGAGCCCAAGCATTTGAGACATGCCTCGGCAACATGGAAAGACCTCATCTCTACAGGAAAAAAATAAAAATAAAAATATTAGCTAGTGTGGTGGCACGCACCCATAGTCCCAGACACTCGGGAAGCTGAGGACCTCAATCTTCTTAAGTCCAGAAGGTTGAGGCTGCAGTGAAATGTGTGTGTGCCACTTCACTACAGCCTGTGCGATAGAGCAAGACCCTGACTCAAGAAAAAATATATACAATTAAAAAGTGTGAATAAAACAAATCTCAATATCTCTTTCTCTGTATCACACTAGACCCATTCATGAGTTGTTCAGGCCAAAAATCTTTAGTCATTCTTGATGCCCTTTCATTACTAGTAAATCATATTTGGTCTACCAGCAAATTATGTAAATAAAAATGCAGAATGTGATTACTTATTGCTATCTCCATCCAGGTCCAAGCCATTTATCATCCATATTCTGGATTATGAAAACAACCCATAACAGCTTTTATTTTTGCTTCTTGTTATTGGCAGTTTTGTCACATAATCATAATAGCAGTTGGGATGATAATTCTTAAAAATTATAAAAATTTAAAATAAAAAATCTCAGTCTTCTTTTACCTCACCTAGATATACTTTAATGGTTTCTCATCACATTCTGTGAAAGTTCTCACAAAAGCTGATAAGTTTTTATCTAATCTACCATCAGTTGACCTTTAGTACCATAACTATTTCCTTCTCTTTTGTTCATGTATATCAGGTCACACCAGTTGGCTTTCTCTTCCTTCAACGTGCTAGATCCTCTGCCTTAGGGCTGTCCACTCTTAGTACCTCTTTACCTACTATACACTGAATATCAGTATAAATTACTCCCTCACCTCTTTAGATTCTTTTCTGTCACTCTTAGAGGTTTTCATTAGTGACTAAATTGCAGTTTTTTTCTCCCATCTCCCAGGCTTAAAACTCTGAAGTATGACATACTACTACTACTACTACTACTATAGTCCTTTGTCTCGACTTTGTGTTCTTGGAGGACAGGAATTTATGCCCTTTATTCTCTAGAAAACTATAGCATATTCTGTGTCTCAAAAAAATAATATGATTTATATATTGCACTTGGTTTTTTGTTTGTTTGTTTGTTTTTTCTTTTATCTTTTCTTTTCTTTCTTTCTTTCTTTTTTTTTTTTTTTCAGACAGAGTGTTGCTTAGTCACCCAGGCTAGAGTCCAATGGTGCAATCTCGGCTCACTGCATACTCTGCCTCCTGAATTCAAGCGATTCTCCCACCTCAGCCTCCTGAGTAGCTGGGATTACAGCACCTGCCATCATGACTGGCTATTTTTTATGTTTTTGTAAAGATGGGGTTTCACCATGTTGGTCAGGGTGGTCTCAAACTCCTGAACTCAGGTGATTTACCTGCCTCAGCCTCCCAAAGTGCTGGGATTACAGGTGTGAGCCATCGCACTTGGTGGACTTTTTTGTTTTAAAATGATTTTAGCCATTTTAAAAGTGTATAGTACAGTCATGTTAAATATACCCACATTGTTGTGCAACAGATATCAAGAGCTTTTTCATCCTGCAACACTGAAACTATACCCAACTTTTTCCACTGCTCTAGCCCCAGTAAGCGCCATTCTTTCTGCTTTGATAAGTTTGACACTTTAGTTATCTCATATAAGAATCAGAGTTTTTTATTTGTTTAAAGACCGGCTTATTTCACTTTATTTATCTATTTATTTATTTTTAATTTTATGTATGTATTTATTTATTTATTTATTTATTTATTTATTTATTTATTTAAGAAAGAGTCTCATTCTGTCTCCAGGCTGGAGTGCAGTGGCTTGATTCTCCTGCCTCAGCCTCCCAAGTAGCTGGGATTACAAGCATGTATCATCACACCCAGCTCATTTTTGTATTTTTAGTAGAGATGGGGTTTCACCATGTTAGCCAGGATGGTCTTGATCTCCTGACCTCATGATCTGCCCGCCTCAGCCTCCCAAAGTGCCGAGAATAAAAGCATGCACCACCACACCCAGCCTATTTCAGTTTTATGTTCTCAAGAATCATTCTTACTGTTGCATGTGACAGAGTGAACAGTATATATAAGAGTGAATAATATTCCATTATATATACACATCATGTTTCATTGTATTTATTTACCTGTCAGTGAACATTAACGTTTCTTTTGCCTCTTGACTATTGTGAACAGTACAGCTATAAACATGGCTCTACAACCCTGCTTTCATTTGTTTTTGTTATATACCCTGAAGTGATATTGTTGGATCAAATGGTACTTATATTCCATTTTCTATTGTAATTGCATGACCAGTTACAATATAGTCATGGTATAACCAACAGTGTACAAAGGTTGTAATTTCTCCACATCCTCACCAAATCTTGTAACTCCTTTTTTTTTTGGATTATAGTGGCCATCCTACTGTTTGGGTGCTGATATCTCAATTTAGTTTTTATTTCAATTTCTCTAATAGTAATGTTGAACATCTTTGTTTTACAATTGTTGGCCATTTGTACATTCCCTTTTGAGAAATGTTTCTTCAAGTTTTTTGCACATTTTTACATTATTTGTTTTTGGATTTTTTTTTTTTTTTTTTTTTTTTGGCTGATTGTTATCTCTGATTCTCAGAAATTAAGTTTGATGTCTCTTTTGTCTATTTCTGCTCTTCTTTCCTGTGGCTTTGGCATATAGTCAAGTAGTTATTACCAACTCCAGTGTTCTAAAGTCTATCCTCCATATTTTCTTTTGGTTATTTTATAGTTACAGGTCTTATATTTGAGCCTGAAATCGAGAATTGATTTTGTATATAATGTAGGATAAGGTTCCAGCTACATTTGTTTCCATGTAGGTATCTGGTTTCCCCAACACTGTTGTTGTTAAGACTGTTATTAGCATTGGATGGTCTTGCCACCCTTTTAGGGGATCATGTGACTGCATATGCTATGGTTATCTCTGGAATCTGTACTGTTAATAATGGTCTATATGTCTGTCTTTATGCCACTATCACTTCTGATTACTGTAGCTTTGTAGTAAGTTTTTAAATAAGGAACTTATTTCAAATGAGGAGTCATCTAAATTTGTTCTTTTTTAAAAGATTGTTTTGGCTGTTTAGAGTTCGTTGAGATTCCATTTGAACTGTTAAGATTTTTTTTGTGGAGGGATTCTGACAGAGTTTCTATTGAATCTCCTTCTTTCTGGGTATGCTATATTAGAAATATTAGCTCTTAAGGTTGTGAATACAAGATGTCTTTCCATAAATTTGTGTCTTTTAATATTTTTCAACAATTTATACCTTTCTGTGAATGAGTCTTTTATCTTTGTAATGGTTAAATTTATACATATTGTAAATAAAATTTTCTCTAGGTTTCCAGTTTTGATTGTTCATTGTTAATAAATAGAAACCCACAGATTACTTTGTGTTAGTTTTGTATCCTGTAACTTTGTTAAACTTGGTTGTTTTCTCTAAGAGAGTGTGTGTGTGTGTGTGTGTGTGTGTGTGTGTGTGTGTGTGTGTGTGTTGTGTAAAATACTAGGGCTTTCTACCTATAAGAGCATGTCATCAATGCACTATGATAACTTTTCTTCTTCCTTTTCAATTTGGATGACCCTGATATTCCCCTCACAACCTCTCCCCTACCTTCCTTCTCTTGACTAACTGCTCTGGTTAGGACTTCAGTTTTGTATGAATAGGATGACAAGAGTGTTCTTCCTGTTTTGATATTAGAAGGAAGGTTTTAAGTCTTTCACCATTTAATATGACCTAATTGTGGGCTTTTCATTTATGGTCTTGATTATGTTGAGATGGCTTTCCTGTGTTCCTAACTATATTTTAATCGAGAAATGTGTTAAATTTATTCATTTATGTATTTATTTAAAAACAGTTTTACTTTGTTACCCTTTGTTGCTGGAAGGCAATGGTTTGATCCTAGCTTACTGCGGCCTCAAACTCCTAGGCTCAAGAAATCTTCCTTCCAAATAGTTAGGACTACAGGCTCAAGCCAACATACCTAGCTAAATTTTAGAATTTTTTTTTTTTTTTTTTTTTTTTTTTTTTGAGAAACAGGGTCTCATTATGTTACCCAAGATGGTCTTGAACTATTGGCCTCAAGCATTCCTACTGCCTCTGCTTTCTAAATTGCTGGAGTTACAGATGTGAGCCACTGTGCCTAACCTAATGTGTTGAATTTTATCAAGTGCTATTCTGCAACAACTGAAATACTCATTTTTTTTCCTTCGTTCTATTAATGTGGTATAGTACATTGATTTGTTACTGTACAGTTAGTAATTGTTCCCTAACAGGAATAAATTTCATTTGATTATGATGTGTGACTCTTTTAATATGCTATTGAATTCATATGTTGGTATTTTGTTGAGAAATGAAAGTAACGACAAAGAAATGAAAATATGGATAAAATGTTAGAAACTAAGATGATTCCAACAGAAATTCTGGAATGGAATACTACAAAAACTGAGTTAAAAAATTTGCAAGGCTGGTTCTGTGGTGACTTTATGCCAATAATCCCAGCACTTGGCAAGGCTGAGGCAGGAGGATAGTTGAAGCCAACCAAGAGTTTGAGAGTAGTCTAGACAACAAAGAAGACCACATCTCTACAAAAACACTATTGCTTGTGGTGATATGTGCACAGCTCCTCTGAAGAGGGAAGATCCCTCAGCCCAGGAGGTCAAGGTTGCATTGAGCTATTATTGCACCACTACATTCAAGCTTGGGTGATAGAGTGCAAGATCCTGTCAAAAAAAAAAAAAAGAAAGAAAGAGAAAGAAGACAGGAAAGGAAAGGAAAGGAAAAAGGGAGGGAAGAAGGAAGGAAAGAAGGAAGGAAGGAAGGAAGGAGATAGAAAGGAAAGAGAAACAGAAAGAAAGAAAGAGAAAAGAAAGAAGGAAAGAAAGAAAAGGAGGGAGGTAGGGAAGAAAGAGAGAGAGGAAGAAGAAAGAAAGAAAGAGAGAGAGAGAGAGAAAGAAAGAAAGAAAGAAAGAGAAAAAGAAAGAAAGAAAGAAGGAAAGAAAGAAAGAAAGAAAGAAAAGAAAGGAAGGAAGGAAAGAAGAAAGAGAGAAAGAAAAAGAAAGAGGGAGGGATGGAGGGAAGAAAGAGACAGAAGGAAGGAAGGAAGGAAGGAAGGAAGGAAGGAAGGAAGGAAGGAAAGAAAGAAAGAAAGAAAGAAAGAAAGAAAGAAAGAAAGAAAGAAAGAAAGAAAGAAAGAAAAGAAAGAGGGAGGGATGGAGGGAAGAGAGAGAGAGATAGAAAGGAAGAAGAAGAAAGAAAGAGAGAGAGAAAAAGAAAGAAAGAAAGAGAAAGAAAGAAAGAAAAAGAAAGAGAGAGTTTACTGGAACAACAGTGTATCACTTAATCAGAATAAACAAAAAAAATTACTGAACTGAAGGAGAAGACATTTGAAATTGTCAAGTTAGAAGGGCAAAATGAAAAATAAAAACGAAGAAAAGTGAAGAAAAAAACTGGAGGCTATGAGACACCACAAACTCCCACATATGTATTGTGAGAGTCACAACAGAAAACAAATGAAAAAAAAAAAAAAAGAATGTTAGACTTTTTGGATAGTGGCTGAAAACTTTTCAGTTTTGAGGACAGGAATGGGTGTAACATAATCAAGAAGCTCTAAGAATTCCAATTGGGATAAATATAAATGGACCTACTCAAACACAAAACTGAATGACCGAAGTCACAAATAGAGAAAATTTAAAGCAGCATTTTTTTAAAACCTCCTGGGTAAGAAGAATACTATATCTAGGAAAACTGTTCTTCAAAAATAAGAGAGAAGCTAAGACTTTCCCAGACAAAAAAATTGAATTCAACACTAGTGCACAAGAAATGGTAAAGATAGCCCTTCAAGTTTCAGTGAAAGAATTGCCAACAGCAACATGAAACCATGTGAAAACAAACTCCTTTGTAATATTAAACATATAAACAGATAGAGTCTTGAGTACTGTAACGCAGATGCACAAATCTCTTGGCATAACTTTTTTTAAAGTAATTACTGATTATGTTAATGGATATGCAATATTAAGGAATTCATTTATGTCATCAGCATACAGAGATGTCCCTAGTAGGATTTCTATGTGTGATTTCAGTTATCTTAAAATAGATTGTTGTAATTGTAAGGTGTTTTATTTAATTGCAATGTTAATCACAAGGAAAATATATAGAGAATATGCACAAAGGGATTTCAGTAGGAAGTCAAAATGTTACTATATTAAAAATCAGTGAAACACAGATGAAAGCAGTAAGAGAGGGTGGATGAACTAACAAAGCTACAAGGAACCAGTGCAAAAATAGCAGTAAGTCCTATACTATAAGTAATTACTTTAAATGAAATTTGATTGAATGCCCTAATTAAAAGATAGAGATTGGCTTAATGTTTTCAAAAAATACCCAGCAATATTCTGTCTATAAGAGAATCACAAAATAGAGCTTTTTACATTGAGTAAAAGTGAAAGATTGGAAGATATTCCATGTAAATGGGAGACTGAAAGGAACAAAGGTAGGTATACTCTTGTCAGACAAAACAGACTTTAAGAGAAAAACTTTCATAAGAGATAATGAAGGACAGTATATAATGATAAATGGGTCAATTCATCAAGAAGATACACAATTATATATGTATACCTAACAGCACAGCTCTTAAATGTATAAAGCAAAAATCATGACATTGAAGGGAGAAATAGCAACACAAGAATAGTATAGGACTTTAGTACCTTAGTTTAAATAATGAATGGATGGAACACCAGACAGATCACTTAGCAAACAATGAATGGATGGAACAACTAGCCAGATCAATTAGGAAACATTGACTTGAAAGCACTGCTGAGCATTTGTCCTTAACATATACAGAAATACATTCCTCTCTCTCTCTGTTATTTTTATTTTTATTTTTTTCTTGAAAGGCTGTCTAGGCTGGAGTGCAGTAATGATATCAGTCTTGAATTCCAGGATTATAGTGATCCCCCCATTGCATCCTCCCCAGCCACTGGGACTACAGGCATGCAGCACATGTGACTAATTTTTTATTTTTTGTACAGGGACAGTCTCCTCTTATTGCTCAGGCTGATCTCAAACTCCTAGGCTAAAGCAGTCTGCCCATTTCATCCTCCCAAAGTGCTGGGATTACAGGTGTGAGTCACAGCTTTCAGCTACATTCTTCTTGTACTTATATGGAACAATCTACATCACAGATCACATGGTATGCCATGAAACAAGTCTTGAAAAATTTTAGAAGATTAAAATCACACAAAATCTTTTCCAGCCACAATGTACAAAGCTAGGAATTAGCAGAAGGAAAACTGTAAAAATTAACCAATAGTTTGAAAAATCATGAGAGAATGTAGAAAATGTCTTAAGAGAAATGAAAACAGAAATGCAGTATACGAAAACTGTTAGGATGCACTGAATGCAGTAGTAACAAGAAAGTTTTTAGAGATCACTGCTTATATCCAAAAAGATGATCTTAAATAAGAAAACTAACAACACTTCCAACAGCTAGAAAAGGAACACACTAAACCTCCTGTTAGCAGAAGGAAGAAAGTAAAGATTAGAAAAGAGGTAAACAAAATGATAAAAATTAACAAAACCAAGAGTTGGTCCTTGAACAGTAGGAAAATGGAAAAAGCTTTTGCTACAATAAGAACCAAAAAAGACTCAACGAAAATTAGAAATGAAAGAGGGGACATTGCAAATGATGTTACAGAAATAAAAAGATTTGGAAGGCTATAATATGAATAAGCATACACCAACAAATAGAATAAGCTAAAAGAAATGGGTAAATTATTGGAAACATACAACCTATCGCAGATATGAAGAAATAAATATCTGAACAGACCTAAAACTTGTAAATGAGATTGAGGTAGTAACCAAAATTCTTCTAAAGAAACTGCAGCACTGGAGAGTTCTGTCAAACATTTAAAAGAATTAACAGCAATCCTCCCCAAACTGCTGCAAAGAATTGAAGATGTAGGAACATTCCCTAACTTCTGTAAGGCCAGCATTACTCTACCAAAATCAAACATAGACATAGAAGACAACAATAAACCAGGATCCTTGATGAATATGGACACAAAATTCTTCAAAAAAGAATACTAGCAGATTGAATTCAACAGCTCATGAAAGGAATTATACAGCATGTTCAAATATAATTTATACCTGGAACACAAGAATGGTTCAGCATTTACACCTGGAACACCAGGGTGGCTCAAATATCAATCAGATCAACATTTATTGATTTTATTAGTGAATATACAAACAGAATGAAGGACAAAAACCACATGATGTAGGAATTTTAACAATTCAACATCCTTTAATTATTAAGATATTCAGCAGACTAAGAATAGAAGAAAACTGCATTGATGCAATAAAATGTATATGAAAAGTTCACATATGACTTATATACTTAATGGCGAAAGGCTCAAAGCTTTTTCTGTAATATCAGGAATAAGATAAAAGATATTTTTATTGAATTACTGAATGGCTACTATCATTCAACAAGGTTTTAAAATTCTAACTACAACAGAAAAGGAAAAAAAAAAAAAAAATCCCAACTGGAAAGGAAAGGACTAGAAATAGCCTTGTTTGCAGGTTGACCTTGTCTTTATGTACAAAACCATGAAGATTCCATAAAAAGCAATAAATGATGATTTCAGCAAGATGTAGGATATAAAATCAACGTACAAAAAATCAATTGTTATACAGTAATGATGACCAATCTGAAAAGGAAATTAGGAAGAAAATCTATTTATAATTGCCTCTAAAAGGATAAAATATTTAGGAATAATCTAAACCAAGGAGATGTTTCTGCTGATAGTCTTATTGGGAATCTTTGGTATATTGAAAAGCATTTGTTTTGATACTTGCAAAACTTTGTCTTCACCTTTGGCTTCCAGGTTTGTTTGTTTGTTTGTTTGTTTGTTTGTTTGTTTGTTTGTTTGACACAGAGTCTTGCTCTGTCACCCACACTGCAGTGCAATAGCACAATCTCAGCTCACTGCAACCTCCACCTCTCCAGTGCAAGCAATTCTTCTACCTCAGCATCCCGAATAGCTAAGATTACAGGCAACCTCCATCATGCCCAGCTAATTTTTGTATTTTTGTGTAGATAGGGTTTCACCATGTTGGCCAAGCTGATCTTGAACTCCTGACCTCAGCTGATCCACCCTCCTCGGCCTCCCAAAGTGCTCTGGATTACAGCCATGAGCCACCACACCCAGCCAGTTTTAGTAATTCTTTCTAGCTTGCAGAACTATTATTGTGAATTAATATTGGATGTATTAAACGGTTTTCCTTTTCTATATACAGTCAGACGAAAATGTTTCTTAATGAAATTATACTAATTTTCAAATGTTAAATCAACCTTGCAGTAAAAATTGGTTGATATTGAGTTATCTTTCTAAATTGTTTAGGAATTTTAGACATTTGCTGAATGAGATTGAGGTCTGGTTTTATTTTGTGAAACTGCCTTTTACAAATTTTATGAAAAATTTAAAATTCAAAGTATATAAAATGAATTGAGGGAATGCTATCCTTTTATTCCCTTCAGAGATTTTATTTTATTTTGTTTTATTTTATTTATTTTATTATTTTTTTGAGACGGAATCTCGCTCTGTCGCCAGGGCTGGAGTGCAGTGGCCGGATCTCAGCTCACTGCAAGCTCCGCCTCCTGGGTTTACGCCATTCTCCTGCCTCAGCCTCCGGAGTAGCTGGGACTACAGGCGCCCACCACCTGGCCCGACTAGTTTTCTGTATTTTTGGTAGAGACGGGGTTTCACCGTGTTAGCCAGGATGGTCTCGATCTCCTGACCTCGTGATCCGCCCGTCTCGGCCTCCCAAAGTGCTGGGATTACAGGCTTGAGCCACCGCGCCCGGCCCAGAGTTTGTGTTAAGATTTATGTTATTTTTTTCCTTAAATATTTGGTAGAATTTATTAATGAAGCAGGGGACAGTAGAGAGAGAAAAGTAGCTCAGGATATAATTGATAATGTGCCGCTGCCTCTAGAGAAGGAGGCATGGCACACTGAGGCACAGCATCAAATTTGGATCTGACAATTGCAATGTAGAGAATGAAGAGGTCTTGATCAGATTTGCACACTAGAAAATAAATGATTTAGCAGAGATGTGCGGGAAGGCAGGACAAAAACTAGGAAGAGCAGTAGGAATAAGATGTTTGGGAATAAGATGTTTAAATGATCTGAATGATAGTCATAGATGTTTTTTATTTGCCCTTTAAATGTCACTGCAAACTTATTAATATTTTCATGTTGTAGAGGAAGTTTTCTGGGATTAAGGATACTGTATTTTTTTAGGAGGCTAATAAGTGACAAGACCAGGATTCAAACTATAACTTCCTTAACTCCACATTGTGTTTAACTGGTTTTAAATAAGAGTAAGAAATCAAGGATGATACTCTTGTTTCTAGTTTTATTAACTGACTGAATAGTAGTCCACAAAAGAGTACATTTAGTATAGTTTATGATGAGGAAAAGCAATTCTATTTTGGACATATTGACTAATATCTTTGGGCATATCCAGAGAGTGCTGTGTAGTAGGCAGTTACTTACATGTTTGGAGTCTCAGACCATGATATTTATGTTAACAAATTGGGAACTCACCAGCCTTTAAATATTATTGAAACGTTAGTCTATGTGATGACTGGACAAGAGGATGTATGATGATAAGAGACAACTGTGCAGAGAAAAAAAAAGGGAAACACCATAATAAAAAGTAGTTACAAGATAGGAAGTACTACGATGATGTGATGTAACAGAGGCTAAAAAAAGAAGGAGATTTTGCAGAAAAGGAGTGATCAGTACTGATGCATACTGTGGTGGTTAATAAAGATAGGGACTGGATGGCCTTTGGGTTTAGCAGCAGAGAAATGATGGAGAGATCCCCCTTTCTTTTAGTAAATCTTTTGCAGAAACCATTTTTACAATAAAATGAGTCTCTGTTTTCAGGTTTCATCTAATCTATCATGACTAGGACAGTTTATATCTAGATGGGTAGAGTCCTAAAGGCTCATTTTTTTTAGCAGATTATGCAGTCTCATGTCCTATGGAGAAAATAGTGGGAATGAAGGGAGAAAAAACAACAAACAAAAAGACATTCCTAGAAAATCAATATAGGCCACATTACTCTGAAATCTATATATCAATAGGCAGGTATGAAAGTGGCTTATAGATGTAAATAGGTTGCTGTGATTTTCTTCTGAAGTTTAAGTTGTATGGTTTCAGTTGGCAGGGCTTTAAAAAAAGCACAGCTTAGTTTTCAGTAGGTCCTCATTAGGAAAAATGGGGGAAAAAAGAAGGGGGAAAAAAAAGAAAAAAGTTGAAAACATTATTTTGAGGACTTGTAGCCAAGGGGAAAAAAATTAGAATTCAACCCAAACTGTAGAAAATAAAAACTGAAAAAAAGAAAAGAAAAGAATAGAAAAAAGAAAAAAACAGGCCAGGATTAAAGACTGAAATGTGAGACCTAAAACCATAGAAACCCTAGAAGAAAACCTATGCAATACCATTCAGGACACAGGCATAGGCAAAGACTTCATGACTAAAACATCAAAAGCAATGGCAACAAAAGCCAAAATTGACAAATGGGATCTAACTAAACTAAAGAGTTCTGCACAGCAAAAGAAACTGCCACCAGAGTGAACAGGCAACCTACAGAATGGGAGAAAATTTTTCAATCTACCTATCTGACAAAGGACTAATATCCAGAATCTATAAAGAACTTAAATAAATTCACAAGAATAAAAACAAACAACCCTATCAAAAAGTGGGTAAAGAATATGAGGAGACAATTCTCAAAATAAGACATTTATGTAGCCAACAGACACATGAAAAAAAGCTCATCATCACTGGTCATGAGAGAAATGCAAATCAAAACCACAATGAGATGTCATCTCACGCCAGTTAGAATGGTGATCACTAAAAAGTCAGAAAACAACAGATGCTGGAGAGGATGTGGAGAAATAGGAACACTTTTACACTGTTGGTGGGACTGTAAAGTAGTTCAACCATTGTGGAAAACTGTTAGTGGAAGTGTAAATTACTTCATCCACTATGAAAGAGAGTGTGGCAATTCCTCACGGATCTAGAACTAGAAATACCATATGACCCAGCCATCCCATTACTGGGTATATACCCAAAGGATTATAAATCATGCTGCTATAAAGACACATGCACATGTATGTTTATTGCAGCACTATTCACAATAGCAAAGACTTGGAACGAACCCAAATGTCCATCACTGATAGACTGGATTAAGAAAATGTGGCACATATACACCATGGAATACTACGCAGCCATAAAAAATGATGAGTTCATGTCCTTTGCATGGACATAGATGAAGCTGGAAACCATCATTCTTAGCAAATTGTCACAAGGGCAGAAAACCAACCATCACATGTTCTCACTCATAGGTGGGAATTGAACAATGAGACCACTTGGACACAGGGCAGGGAACATCACACACCAGGGCCTGTTGGGTGGTGGGGGTCTGGGAGAGGGATAGCATTAGGAGAAATACCTAATGTAAATGACAAGTTGATGGGTGCAGTAAACCAAAATAGCATATGTATACCTATGTAACAAACCTGCACATTGTGCACATATACCCTAGAACTTAAAGTATAATAAGAAAAACAAATGAGTTAGGGAGGATTCTCTTTCTTTCTATTGACTGGAATAGTTTCAGAAGGAATGGTACCAGCTCCTTTTTGTACCTCTGGTAGAGTTTGGATGTGAGTCCATCTGGTCCTGGATTTTTTTGGTTGGTAGGCTATTAAGAACTGCCTCAATTTCAGAGCCTGTTATGGGTCTATTCAGAGATTCAACTTCTTCCTCATTTAGTCTTGGGAGGGTGTATGTGTCCAGGAATTTATCCATTTCTTCTAGATTTTCTAGTTTGTTTGTGTAGAGCTGTTTATAGTATTCTCTGATGGTAGTTTGTATTTCTGTGGGATTGGTGATGATATCCCCTTTTTTTATTGTGATATCATATCATATAAAATGATATCATTTTTTATTGTGTCTATTTGATTCTTCTCTCTTTTCTTCTTTATTAGTCTTGCAAGTGGTCTATCTATTTTGTTAATCTTTCAAAAAACCAGCTCCTGGATTCATTGATTTTTTGAAGGGTTTTTTGTGTCTCTGTCTCCTTCAGTTCTGCTCTTATGGTAGGTATTCCTTACCTTCCGCTAGGTTTTCAATTTGTTTGCTTTTGCTTCTCTAGTTCTTTTAATTGTGATGTTAGAGTGTCAGTTTTAGATCTTTCTTGCTTTCCCTTGTGGGCATTTAGTGCTATAAATTTCCCTCTATACACTGCTTTAAATGCATTCCAGAGATTCTGGTACCTTGTGTCTTTGTTCTCATTGGTTTCAAAAAACATCTTTATTTGCCTTCATTTCATTATTTACACAGTAGTCGTTCAGGAGCAGGTTGTTCAGTTTCCATGTAGTTGTGTGGTTTTGAGTAAGTTTCTTAATCCTGAGTTAGTCTAATTCGATTGCACTGTGGTCTGAGAGACAGTTTGTTGTGATTTCTCTTCTTTTACATTTTCTGAGGTGTGTTTTATTTCCAACTCTGTGATCAGTTTGAGAATAAGTGTGATGTGGTGCTGAGAAGAATGTATATTCTGTTGATCTGGGATGTAGAGTTCCGCAGATGTCTATTAGGTCCACTTGATGCAGAGCTGAGTTCAAATCCTGGATATCTTTGTTAACCTTCTGTCTTGTTGATCTGTCTAATATTGACAGTGGGGTGTTAAAGTCTCCCATTATTACTATGTAGGAGTCTACGTCTCTTTATAGATCTCTAAGAACTTGCTTTATGAATCTGGGTACTCCTGGTTTGGGTGTATATATTATATACATTTAGGATAGTTAGCTCTTCTTTGTGAATTGATCCCTTTACCATTTTGTAATGTCTTCTTTGTCTCTTTTGATCTCTGCTGGTTTAAAGTCTGTGTTATCAGAGACTAGGATTCCAACCCTGACTTCTTTTTGCTTTCCATTTGCTTGGTAGATCTTCCTCTTTCCCTTTATTTAGAGCCTATGTGTGTCTCTACACGTGACATAAGTCTCCTGAATACAGCACACTGATGGGTCTTGACTCTTATCTAATTTGCCAGTCTGTGTCTTTTAATTGGGGCATTTGCCCATTTACTTTTAAGGTTAATATTGTTTTGTGTGAATTTGGTCCTGTCATTATGATGTTAGCTGGTTATTTTGCCTGTTAATTGATGCAGTTTCTTCCTAGCATTGATGGTCTTTACAATTTGGTATGTTTTTGCAGTGGCTGGTACAGGTTGTTTCTTTCCATGTTTAGTACTTCTTTCAGGAACTCTTATAAGGCAGGCCTTGTGGTGACAAACATCTCTAAGTGTTTGCTTGTCTGTAAAGGATTTTATTTCTCCACTACTTATGAAGCTTAGTTTGGCTGGATATTAAATTCTGGGTTGAAAATTCTTTTAAGAACATTGAGTATTAGCCCCCACTCTCTTCTGGACTGTAGGTTTTCTGCCAAGAGGTCTGCTGTTAGTCTGATGGACTTCCCTTTGTGGGTAACTCGACCTTTCTCTCTGGCTTCCCTTAACATGTTTTCCTTCATTTCACCCTTGGTGAATCTGACAATTATGTGTCTTGGGGTTGCTCTTTTTGAGGAGTATCTTTGTGGTGTTCTCTGTATTTCCTGAATTTGAATGTAGGCCTGCCTTGCTAGGTTGGGGAAGCTCTCCTTGATAATATCCTAAAGAGTGTTTTTTAAGTTGGTTCCATTCTCCCCATCACTCTCAGGTACACCAATCAAATGTAGATTTGGTCGTTTCATATCGTCCTATATTTCTTGGAGGCTTTGTTTTTTTCTTTTTACTCTTTTTTCCCTAATCTTGTCTTCTTACTTTATTTCATTAAGTTGATCTTCAATCACTGATATCCTTTCTTCCTCTTGATCAAATTGGCTATTGATGCTTGTGCATGCATCACGAATTTCTCTTGCTGTGGTCTCTTGCTGGTCATTTAAGGTTTTCTTTACTATTTATTCTAGTTAGCCATTTGTCTCACTTTTTTTAAGGTTTTTAGCTTCCTTGCAATGGGGTAGAAAATGCTTCTTTAGCACAGAGAAGTTTGTTATTACTGACTTTGTGAAGCCTACTTCTGTCAACTCATCAAAGTCATTCTCTGTTCAGTTTTGTTTTATTGCTGGCAAGGAGCTGCAACTCTTTGAAGGAGAAGAGGTTCCCTGGTTTTTGAGATTTTCAGCTTTTCTGCTCTGGTTTATCCCCATCTTTGTGGTTTTATCTACCTTTGGTCTTTGATGTTGGTGACCTAGAGATGGGGTTTTAGTATGGCTGTCCTTTTTGTTGATGTTAATGCTACTCCTTTCTGTTTGTTAGTTTTCCTTCTAAGAGTCAGGACTCTCAGTGGCAGGTCTGTTGGAGTTTGCTGGAGGTCCACCCCAGACCCTGTTTTCCTGGGTGTTACCAGCAGAAGCTGCAGAACAGCAAATATTGCAGCACGGTAAATATTGCTGCTTGATCCTTCCTCTGGAAGCTTTGTCCCAGAGAGGCAACTGCCTGTATGAGGTCTGTCAACCGCTACTGGGAGATGTCTCCCAGTCAGGCTACATGGGGATCAGGGACCTACTTGAAGGGCCCATCTGTGCATTCTCAGAGCTCGAATGGTCTGCTGGGAGAACCACTGCTCTCTTCAGAGCTGTCAGACAGGTACATTTAAGTCTGCCAAATTTGTCTGCTGCCTTTTGTTCAGCTATACCCTGCCCACAGAGACTCAGTCTACATAGGCAACAGGCCTTGCTGAGCTCTGGTGGGCTCCACCCAGTTAGAACTTCCTGGCCGCTTAGTTTACCTACTTAAGCCTCAGCAATGGTGGATGTCCCCCTCCGCACCAGGCTGCAGCCTTGAGGGTTGATCTTAGAATGCTGCACTAGCAGTGAGCGCAGTTTCATGGGCATGCGACCCACCAAGCCAGGCACGGGAGGGATTCTCCTGGTCTGCCGGTTGCTAAGACCTTTGAAAAGTGCTGTGTTTGTGCAAGGGTGTATCATTTTTCCAGATACAGTCTGTCATGACTTCCCTTGGCTAGGAAAGGGAAATCCTCCAACCCCTTGTACTTCCGCTGTGAAGCAATGCCCTGCTCTGCTTCAGCTCACCCTCCATGGGCTGCACCAACTGTCTAACCAGTCCCAATGAGATGAACTATGTACCTCAGTTGTAAATGCAGAAATCACGCATCTTCTGTGTCAGTCTTGCTGGGAGCTGCAGACTGGAACTGTTCCTGTTTGGCCATCTTGGAAGCCCCTGTGAACATTCTCCAATAATAATTGTTTTTTACATAGGCCTTAAATGAGCTTTGATAGGACTTTGTTCCATAGGAGGAATTTCAGATAAGACTTTTTAAAAGCTGAGCTGAGCCATGAATATGTGCCATCAAATATCTATGAGTTGGGTGACTTTCCTCTCCTTGTGAGGTTCCAAGATAAACTCTGGGCTTCTGTACCTGGGAGAAAGTGACACTCTCTACTTACCACAGGTCAGAAACCCTGTACACATACTGTGAGGCCAGTCTATGCGAGCCTGACCAACGTGGAGAAACTCCGTCTCTACTAAAAGTATAAATTAGCCTGGTGTTGTGATGCATGCCTGCAATCTCAGCTACTCAGGAGGCTGAGGCAGGAGAATCGCTTGAACCCTGGAGGCAGAGGTTGTGCTGAGTTAAGATCCCACCATTGCACTTCAGCCTGAGTGACAAGAGTAAAACTCTGTCTCCAAAAAAAAAAAAAAAAGGCTGGGTGTGGTGGCTCACGCCTGTAATCCCAGTATTTTGGAAGGCCAAGGTGGGTGGATCACAAGGTCAGGAGTTCAAGACCAGCCTGGCTAACATGGTAAAATCCCATCTCTACTAAAAATTAGCCAAATCTGGTGGTGGACACCTATAATCCTGGCCACTTGGGAGACTGAGACAGATAATTTCTTGAACCTGGAAGGTGGAGGTTGCAGTCAGCCAAGATTGCACCACTGCACTCCAGTCTGGGCAACAGAATGAGACTCCATTTCAGAAAAATAAATAAATAAATTACCAGTGTTTCCAACTGTTTCCTGTTACAAATGAAAACAGACTCTTATTACAGTTATGCAAATAATTTTGTATTGCCATAAGTTAAGAATACTCACAAATAGTTTCCAAATTCTGGAGAAAATCAAGTAGAAAGAAACAAGTGTGCCCGAATTTTTTTCATGGGACTATACTAAATTGTTATAATCTGTTAGTAGCTCTAAGGAAACTTTTTAAGATCTGAAAAAGAAAACAGAGTCAGCAACATTTTAAGTAAAAAGTCAACAAGTTTAGTTCAGTCCATGCAGTTAATTCCTCTTCTGCTTGATACTCATGAATATTTTAGCTGTCCATGACTCCTGAATATTTTTCCTTTGTTTTGATGTACTAATCTCCAAAGTTACCAAAAATCTGCATTTAAAAGCATCTGTTGGAGTTTTATAGCTGAAAATAAAATCACCTTCTAAAAAGGATGAAAATAAGACAATTGTCCATGGATTTTAAAAAAGTTTTAAGACAGTCATAGTTAAAATACACAATTAACAAGGAAGTCTGTTACCTCTGTGTCACACAATTTTAGCATAATGATTGTTTTACTGATGATACACACTGTTATATCAGAATTACAGGGGTTTCCCATAATTTTGGAACACATACCACTAATTTATTTGTACAAATACAGCCCAAAGAAAACCAAACACTATTTCATATTTGACAAATGCCTCCTGTATAATTTTTATGCCAAATAAGGCAAATTATGTCATTTTTGGTCTTTAGGATGCCTAACGTTTTAAAGTATCAATAAGATTACAAAAAGACATAATTTATTATTTGATTTTAGAATGTTTGTCAAATATAAAATGTTTAAAACACTTGACATTACAACTTGTCATTGTAAAGTCATTTATTTAGCGTAAGTGATAGTTCAAGAATTTTTTAAAAAACAAAAATCTTTATTCTTTGAGGACAGGAATTCATTTTCTTTCTTTCTTTCTTTCTTTCTTTCTTTCTTTCTTTCTTTCTT
>NC_045456.1:25097923-25109287 GCF_002776525.5 Piliocolobus tephrosceles | reverse complement strand
TGTCACCCAGGCTGGAGGGCAGTGGCGCGATCTCAGCTCACTGCAAGCTCCGCCTCCCGGATTCACACCATTCTCCTGCCTCAGTCTCCCAGGTAGCTGGGACTACAGGCACCACCACCTCGCCTGGCTAGTTTTTTTTGTATTTTTTAGTAGAGACGGGGTTTCACCGTGTTAGCCAGGATGGTCTCGATCTCCTGACCTCGTGATCCGCCCGTCTCAGCCTCCCAAAGTGCTGGGATTACAGTCTTGAGCCACCGCGCCTGGCCAGGAATTAATTTTCTAAACAAGAAGCTCTAAAAAACAGCAAGAAACCAATTACATACATTTTTCAAAATTTTGTAAAAATTAGATCTGAAAAAGAAAAAGAGAAAAATCTATAAATTTAATCTCGATTATGAAATATAACTTCCATAAACCTTTTGTAACCTGTATTACCTTTATTAAAGACTTGGTTAATGCTTCAAGAAAATCTTGTTAACCTGACGCAGGGGTTCGTGTACTGGTTTTGCATTAGTGTGCCTTTGACAATAATAATTAATTTATAGAGAAAGTGAACTTATCTTTCAAAATCATTCCTTACCATCTTACATGCCCAATTCTTTTGTGATAGTCCCTGAGCCTTGAAGAATGCAATAGCTTTTTTTTCTCTTCTTTTTTTCCCTGTGTCTCAGGAATATAGTTTATTTTGGTTGGTTTCTTCTCTAGAGCCTGAGATGAGCCTCTAATTGCTGTGTTTATGATTCAGCAAGACTTTGTGTCCTTTTTAGACCCAAGTGTTAAAGCCCTGTAACTCAATGTTACAAGAACTTTGCACATACAGAAAGATACATAGACGTAATGACCTGAATTTAAAAAATGTATTTATCTCAGTTTTTTTGTCCTAAGCAAACCAAAACTTAATATGACAACTTGATTATATTAAAGCTTTTGGGTTTTCTAACATATAAATCTTCTTATTGTGACTTACACCAAGCATTTATGACTCCTGGTTTGTCCTGAATATCCCTCCTTTTTAAACAACCAGATATTTTATTTTAGGACTACATTTATCATATAATATTTTTTTCTTACATTTTTCTTTAACCTTTTTAGCCTTAAAAAAAAACCCTCCTTGTTTGTGTAACTTTTTTGAGACAGTTTCACTCTCATCACCCAGGCTGGAGTGCAATGGTGCAATCTCAGCTCACCACAACCTCTGTCTCCAGGGTTCAAGTGATTCTTCTGCCTCAGCCTCCTGAGTAAGTGGGATTACAGGTGACTGCCACCATGTCCAGCTAATTTTTAAATTTTAATATAGAGATGGGGTTTCACCATGTTGGCCTGGCTTGAACTCCTGACCTCAAGAGATCCACATACCATGGTCTCCCATAGTGCTCACAGGCACCAGCCTTTATCACTTTCTTTACATCTTTTAAAATTTCCTGGCTTTTTTTTTTTTTTTACCTTGTTTTATACATAACTTTTAAATAAGTTTCAACTTAGACAAAATATTGTCACCATTTTTTAAAAAAAGAATATATTTCTCTCTCTTTTTTTTTAAGCAAGTATATTTTCCTACTATATATATTGGAAAATACACAAATAATGAAATATTTATTATTTAATTTAATGTAATTTTATATTCTAAATTATGCCCATTTGTCTACAAGTATTCATCCCATTACATTTACCTAATTATTTTGTTTACCTAGATTATTTATGAAAAATGTGATAGTCATGAATTTACAGTTATGAAACCACTGTCGCAAAATTATAACTGAGACAGTGAAAAAGGATTTGACCTAATTGACTCCACCTTGCTCTTTACCTCTGAGCTGCCCTTGTTCATTCCTGGGCATAGGCTGAACTAACTTTGGGAGAAACTTATAGTTTGACTTTGAAAAAGATATGATAATAGTCTGTTTCTAAAACAAATCTCCTTATTGTCTGTGGGCTGGACTGTCTATAGCTGCAAGATTAGAAGTTACTATATTCAAGATGCAGCTATTTTCATTAAGCCCATATCAATGTCTTATGTACTAAAAAATACATAAGCAGGCGGGGCACGGTGGCTCACAACTGTAATTCCAGCACTTTCGGAGTCCAAGGTGGGCAGACTGCTTGAGGTCAGGCGACCAGCCTGGCCAACATGGTGAAACCCACCTCTCCACTAAAAATACAAAAATTAGCTGAGTGTAGTGGTGCACTTCTGTAATCCCAGCTACTTGGGAGGCTGAGGTAGGAGAATTGCTTAAACCTGGGAGGCAGATTTTGCAGTTAGCCTATATCATGCCACTGCACTGCAGCCTGGGCAACAGAGCAAGACTCTGTCTCAAAACTAAATGAATAAATAAAAGTTTTTAAAAACTACATAAGCAAAGATCATTCTGATTTGGGCTGCATTTATAGTTTTGTAACCCCTATACCAAGTTTTGACAGCTTATACTATTCAGCAGGGATGAATATGAAATTGCTTGAGTAACAACTGCAAACAAAAATGTACATTGGCAATTCATAAGACATTTATTGCTGGGGATAGGCCCTGAAATCTGGCCATAAACTGGCCCCAAAACTGGCCATAAATAAAATCTCTGCAGCACTGTGACATGTTTGTGATCACCATAACACCCCATCTAAAGGTTGTGGGTTTATCAGAATGACAGCAAGGAACATCTGGCCCATGCAGGGCAGAAAACCACTTAAAGGTGTTCCTATGCCACAAACAATAGCATGAGAGATCTGTGCCTTAAGGATATACTCCTGCTTGTAGATTACTAGCCAAAGCCCATCCCTTTGTCTCAGCCTACCCCTTTGTTTCCCATGAAGAATACTTTTGGTAAATCTTTAATTTATAGATACAATGTTTATCACTGACTTGCTGTCAATAAATATGTAGGTAAATCTCTGGGGCTGTCAGCTCTGAAGTCTGTAAGATCCCTGATTTCCCACTCCACACCCTGTATTTCTGTGTGTGTCTTTAATTCCTCTAGCACCGCTGGGTTGGGGTCTACATGACCGAGTTGGTCTTGGCAAATGTTGCCCATATGTGGGGCTGAAGCCCAGGTCAAATGGTCACTGAAGTGATGGTTGGAGAATGTGGAACTAAGCTGAAGGACACCCAAGTACTCTTAAGCAATCCCCGTGGTAAGTAAGAAGGGAAGCTTGGAAACATCAGGGTAACAATGGGACAAGTGTGGACTCTGGTTAGTTCTACCTTGGAACCTTTTCACACTAATGATAAGGAGGAAGGAAAGTATAATGAAGTAACAGAATAGGTAACAGAGCACGTTAGTTTGCCATCTAAAGCTAAAATGGCAAATGAGGAAAGGGGTTAATCCCTACTTTTCTGCAGCCCCTCATTATTTTGAAGAAACAGAGTGGCATGACCCTCCAGATCTTTCTTTCCAGAGGACTCTGGGCAAAAAGTAGTTGCCCCAGTGACTGTTTGAGCAGCACTTCAAACGACTGCTGTCAGTTCCATTCAGGCAGAAGTTCAGCAAGTTAGAAGAAAGGATGATTTAGAGGCTTGGCAGTTCCCTGTTAGAATACATTCCCCAGATCAACAGGGAAATATTATACCTACATTTGAGCCCTTTCCTTTTAAATTGGGGAAATGCCATGAGGGGTCAGTCCTGGGCCCCATTCCAAATCAGGGCATTTCCAGCTCAGACCCTTCCTTCAGCACTGTACAATGTCTGTCCCCTGCCATAGCCAGTAGTGCCAGAGTAGATTTATGCTGCAGAAAAGCTGAAAGTCTTCTGCCTGGGGAACACCCACAAAAAGTTCCAACAGGGGTTTTTGAAACCTTGCCAGTGGGGATGATAGAATTACTTCTAGGCAGGTCTAGTTTAAATTGAAAAGGAGTGCAGGTACAAACAGGAGTCATTGATTCAGATTACAATGGGGAAATTCAAATGGTTATATCTACTTCTCTTCCCTGGAAAGCAGAACCAGGAGAGAGTATAGCACAGCTCTTGATGGTGCCATATGTGGAAATGGGAAAAAGTGAAATTAAACAACTGAGAGAATTTGAAAGAAGAAATAAGCAATACAAAGCAGCTTACTGGGTGAATCAAACTACTGATAAACATCCTACCTATGAAATAACTATTCAGGGAAAGACATTTAAAGGATTGGTAGATACAGGAGTGGACATTTCAATCATTTCTCTACAGAACTGGCCATCCATGTGGCCAATTCAACCCACTCAATTTAACATAGTTGGAGTTTGTAAAGCCCCTGAAGTATATATCAAAGTAGTTATATTTTGCATTGTGAAGGGCCTGATGGACAATCTGGGACTATTCAACCAATTATAACTTCTGTACCTATAAATTTATAGGGGAGAGATTTATTACAACAATGAGAGCACAAGTTTCCAGAACAATTATATAGCCCTCAAAGTCAACATATGATGCATGAAATGAGGTATGTCCCTTGTATGGGACTAGGAAAAAAAAAAAAAAAAAGCAATGTTTGAAAGAATTGCTTCAGGTGGAAAGACAAATTTCCCACCATCGTTTAGGATATCATTTTTGATGGCAGTCATTGTTAAACCTCCAAAAACTATACTTTAAAAATGGTTAACAGATAAGCCAATTTGGATAGAACATGGCCACTAAATAAAGAGAACTGGAGGCTTTAGAGGACTTAGTTAATGAACAATTAGAAAAAGGACACACAACTCCTATGTTTTCCACTTGGGATTCTCCAGTTTTTGTAATTGAGAAAAAATTAGATAAATGGAGAATGTTAACTGAGTTAAGAGCCATTAATTCAGCTATATAACCTATGGATACATTGCAGCTAGAACTGCCTTCTCCTGCTATGATTCCAAAAAATTGGTCTTTAATAGTCATAGATTTAAAAGACTGTTTCTTTGCTGAAGACTGTGAATGGTTTGCATTTACAATTCCCATGGTAAACAACCTGCAACCTGCTAAGCATTTTCAGCAGAAAGTGTTGCCACAAGGCATATTAAACAGTCCAACAATTTGTCAGACGTATGTAGGGCAAGCAATTGAACCTACTGGTAAAAAATGTTTAATGTTACATTTATTCATTATATGGATGATATACTTTGTGCTGTCCCCCCCTCAAGAAATATTACTCCAATTTTATGATCACTTGCAAAATCTGATTTATTTTGCTGATTTAATTATAGCTCCTGACAAAATGCAGACTACAACTCCTTACTCCTATTTGTAGACCTTAGTAAATGATACTACAGTAGTGCCACAAAAAGTAACCATATGTAGGGATCAGTTGAAAACATTAAGTGACTTTCAAAAATTACTAGGGGACATTAATTGGATATGAGCTGCTCTAGGCATTCCTACCTATGCCATGAGTAATCTATTTTCTACCCATAGAGGAGATCCTAGTCTCACTAGCCCTTGGCAATTAACAAAGGAAGCTGTGGTAGAGTTATAGGTGATTGAAAAGCAAATCCATGAAGCTCAAATGAATACATCCAGAGAAGACCCTAGATTTGCTGATTTTTTCCAACTCAACATCCACCTACTGGTGTTATTATTGTCCAAGAGCAGGACTTTGTAGAATGGCTTTTTCTTCCACATACTAATTCACAGACTCTAACTCCTTATTTGGATCAAATTGCTACTCAGATAGGAAATGGGAGAACACAGATTATTAAATTACATGGATATGATCCTGGAAAAATTATTGTGCTTCTCATGAAGGTACAAATACAGCAAGCTTTCATAAACAGTCTTACTTGGCAAACGCATTTCGCTGACTTTGTGGTTTTTCTCAATAATCATTTTCCTAAAACAAAATTATTTCAATTTTTGATATTAACTATTTGGATTCTCCCTAAAATAACTAAATTTAAACTAATTGAAGGTGCTGAGAATGTTTTTATAGATAGGGCTAGTTTTATTCCGCTTTGAAAGGTAAAGTTTTTCAGATACCCTATACCTCAGCTCAAAAAGTGGAGCTTTTAGCTGTAATTGAGGTATTGACTGCCTTTGATATGCCTATTAATGTGATTTCTGATTCTTCATATGTGGTTCATTCCACACAATTAATTGAAAATGATCAGTTATGATTTCATACAGAAGAACAACTGATGACTTTCTACCCAATTACAGCAGTTAGGAGTAGAATGAACGCTTTTTACATCACTCATATTAGGGATCATACACCTCTTCCAGGACCTTTGACTGCAGGGAATCAAATGGCTGATGGCCTAGTTGCTACTGCAATATCTAATACCAGGTACTTTCACAATTTAACCCATGTTAATGCCTCTGATCTCAAATGCAGATACAGCATTACCTGGAAATAAGCTAAAGCTATTATTCAGCAATGCCCAACTTGCCAAATGGTACATTCCTCATCTTTTACAGTAGGAGTTGTTCCTCGAGGATTGGAACCTAATTCTCTTTGACAAATGGATGTCACACATGTTCCCTCATTTGGAAGAGTAGCTTATGTACATGTATGTGTGGACACTTTTTCTCACTTTGGGCTACATGCCCATCAGGAGAGTCTTCTGCCTGTATTAAACATCACCGTTGCAGTGTTTTGCAGTTATGGGCATTCCAGCTTCTATTAAAACAGAGAATTCCCCAGGCTATACTAGTCAAGCTCTGGCTACATTTTTCCCTATACGGAATATTAAACACATTACTAGTATCCCCTATAATTCTCAAGGACAAGCCATAGTAGAAAGAATGACTCTCTCCCTGTAACAGCAGTTTCAAAAGCAAAAGGAGGAGAATAGGGACTACAAAACATTTCATATGCAATTTAATCTAGCATTATTGATCTTAAATTGTTTGAGCCTGCCTAAATGCCAGACACTATCAACAGCTGAACATCATCTACAGAAACCAGCTGCAAAGACAGAAGCAGAACAACTGGTTTGGTGGAGAGACCTAATAACAAAAATTTGGGAAATAGCTAAAATAATAACTTGGGATAGAGGTTATGCTTGTGTTTCTCCAGAACTGAATCAACAGCTGAGTTGGATGGTACCATCAAGACACCTGAAACCTTATCATGAGCCAGATGCCAAAGAATAAATTATAGGAAGATCCCAAGGACCGCCCAATTGCAGCCATTTGAGACTGATGTTGAGGAGGACCCCAACTGTCATGAGCAACACGCATTAAACACAGCCACCTTCCTGGGGACAGATCAAGAAGCTGTCACAGATGGCAGGAAAAAACCTGAGGACAGCAGAACAACTAGTCACAATGAGTAATTTAATGATAGTTATGATAGCAGTGATCACCATTGTCATGAGTATTCCTTCAACAAGGCCTGACACAGAGAACAAGTATACTTATTGGGCATATTTATCAATCTTGGCTGGCAATAATACCTGGATGTAATCACTCTATGACACAGTTACACATGCTTTCTGATCTCAGTATTTACCATAATAAATCTGCTCCTGTAATTGAGGCATACCACCCTCAAAAACCTATTTGTAAACACAGTTGGACCTGGCTAGAAATATTGAATGTACTTGTTTGGGAAGATTGCATTGCAGAACAGGCAGAGGTGCTGCACAACAATTCCTATGGAATCATCATTGATTGATCCCCTAAGGGGATGTTTAGTGT
Source organism: Piliocolobus tephrosceles (assembly GCF_002776525.5). Lineage (NCBI taxonomy): Eukaryota > Metazoa > Chordata > Mammalia > Primates > Cercopithecidae > Piliocolobus > Piliocolobus tephrosceles. The sequence goes on along the minus strand of NC_045456.1, from coordinate 25,101,713 downwards.
GAATTGCACCTCTCAGTCTGTGTGTCACAGCCTCACTATGTTCACCTAGTCTAAACAAAACAGTCAGATGGTATAAATAGTAAGAAATATGCAGCAGTTGCTATTATCTGAAAAGAAGGCAGAATAGTGGCCCCTCAATCTCAAATGATATGGCCAATGTAGGAGCTAAACATAAGGATTTGTGGAAACTATTAATGACTCTTATTAAGATCAAAATTTTGGAAAGAATAAAAAAGCATCTAGAAGGACACTCTACAAACTTGTCTTTTGATATTGCAAAATTAAAAGAAGAAAAATTTAAAGCATTCCAGACACACCTCACTGTAATGCCAGGAACTGGAGCTGTAGACAGATTAGCAGCTCTTAACCCATTAAAATGGCTAAAAACTCTTGGATGCTCTGATTTCAATGATGATTGTGCTTTCAATCTGTGTTGTTTGTCCTTGTATAGTCTGCAGATGCAGATCCCAACTCCTGTGAGAAGTAACTCACCGTGACAAAGCTGCCTTTGCTTTTGTCACTTTGCAAAAACAAGAAGGGGGACATGCTGACAATAGACCCCCAAATCTGGTCATAAAAAGTGGCCTTAAACAAAATCTCTCAGCACTGTGAAATGTTCATGATGGCCATAACACCCATGCTGAAGGTTTTGGGTTTACTGGAATGAGGGCAAGGAACGCCTGGCCCACCCAGGGTGGAAAACCACTTAAAGACATTCCTAAGTAACAAAAAATAGCATGAGCTACCTGTGCCTTAAGGACATGTTCCTGTTGCAGGTAACTTGCCAGAGCTCATCCCTTTGTTTCAGCCCATCCCTTTGTTTCCTGTAGGGCATAATTTTAATTAATCTATATAATCTATACAAACAATGCTTATCACTGGCTTGCTGTCAATAAATATGTGTGTAAATCTCGGTTTGGGGATCTCAGCTCTGAAGGCTCTGAGACTCCTCTTTTACTACTCCACACCCTGTATTTCTGTGTGTGTCTTTAATTTATCTAGCGCCACCGAGTTGGGGTCTCAATGACCGAGCTGGTCTTGGTAATTTCTCATATTACTTTACCATGAATTTTAAAGTCAACTTAGTTATTAAATATTTCACCTTAGTTACATAAAATTGAAAAAGCATTTGACTAGTCTTTTCATTTTTAGTATCTTATATAAACAACTTTATTTTTCTCTAAGCCAATTAATTAGGGCTAATTTATATATTTTTAGTACAGAAACAATCTGTACACCACACAAATAAATAGACATTTCAGACATGCTTATGAAAGTACCATTTATAGATTCACAAGAAAACCCCACATAGTTTTTTTTTTCTACCTTAGACTTTCAGATTCTTGATAAACTGTTTTACAACTCTATGCAGCTGTTAGCTAAATAGCCTTAAGCTTGCATATTAAAAGAAACAACTCGGGTGAAAATCAAATTGCAAATTTCACATCATAAGGTACAGAGAAAAAGTTGTGCTAGAGGGAGACACTTTTGCAGTGCACTTAAATTTTTTTTTAAACAAAGACATTTCTGAGTGTCTAAACTACATTCTTTCTTAAAAACCCAAGAGTAGCCTTTGCTGCAGTATTATTTTAGTGAAAAAATCAGGTGAAAAACAGAATTCAGTGAACTGGGAAGAAAAAAAAATTTTGCTAAAAAAAAGACAAGGATGTTGGAGAGATTAACAGAAATAAGCAAAAACTGAAGTCTTCTTAAATGCTAACTTGCACACATGCATACATGCACAAACACATCTCGCATGTTAGCCTTTTAATTAAGATGACTTTTAACCACTGAGCTCTTTTAACAACAACAACAACAACAAAAACCTTTTAAATTCTCATTACCATATTTCAGCTAGGACAAAATGCTGCTAAATTATCAATGAATTATGTGATTTCTGAGTGCTCTAAGTGTAAGCAGAAATTCACACCAACTTGTTTTCATTGCTGTTATTAAAAAAGTTTTGATGCCACAAAAGAAATAGTGAACTAATTTTAAAAAAAATTCTCAGCAAGGCAAGTTACCTGTATAGAAGGGTACACCCTTACAAATGGAACAGTGATAAGTGAACACTTGGACAAGGGAGGGGAAGGGCTGCCAGGCTAAACTAATTCCCATTAGCTAAATCTAAAGAATGTGACAGGGTGAGTGGTTTGGCAGGAAAAATGGTTATGACAGAGCAGGTAATCAGAATGAGTCAGGGTGAAGTAGGTAATCAGGAGTCAGGGTGGACCAGGAATTGGAATGAGTCAGGGTGGAGCAGCAATAGGTATGAGTCAGGGTGGAGGAGGTGATTGAAATGAGTCAGGGTGGAGCAGGTAATCGAAAAAGGTTGCTTTATGAGAAAGTTAAATTTAAAAGCAGAAGGCAAAGAATTGAACATACTGACACATTGATACTTTAGTAATAGGAATATTCTTGTTGCTCCCCTGCTTGCTGCCTTTGCTCCTTCAAATAATGAGAATCTTTTTCATGATTTTAGTTCACCAAAATACTTCAGCGCAAATGTACTACATGAATCACTGTCGGTCTGTCTCACAGAAAGACCTAGATAGTGAAGATGAAAGTCAGAATTCCCACTAATAAGTGAGATTCTCACAGGGGGAAATAAAGAAGGAGACCACCTATCCCCTTGTCTCCTGTTTCAAAAAGAAAGCAAAAAGTTAAAAAGAAGCAGAAGTGACATCAACAGCCAGAGGGCTTGGCATCAAAAACCAGGCATGGCAGTTAAAGATTAGCTCCTGATCTAACCACTTGTGTTACCTATAGATTCCAGATATTATATGAGGAAGCATTGTGAAGCTTTCTGTTCTGTTCTGCTAGCCTCCATCGCTGATGCATGTAGCCCTCAGTCACATATTCCCTGCTTGAAGACCATTTCACGTGACCCCTTAGGGTTGTAAGCCCTTAAAAGGGACAGAAATGTTTACTTCAGAGAGCTCAGACCTTGAGACATGAGTCTACATATGCTCCCAGCTGATTAAAACCAGTGTCTGAGAGGTTTTGTCTGTGATTTGTCCTGCTACTACACTTTGAAAAGAAATTTAAAACTCACATCATAACAATGCCAACTTTAGTTGCTTAAAAGTAATTTGCAGAGGGCGGAGCAAGATGGCCGAATAGGAACAGCTCCAGTCTCCAACTCCCGGCACTAACGACACAGAAGACCGGTGATTTCTGCATTTTCAATGGAGGTACTGGGGTCTTCTCACTGGGGAGTGCCGGACAATTGGTGCTGGTCAGCTGCTGCAGCCTGATCCCCGAGAGCTGAAGCAGGGCGATGCATTGCCTCACCGGGGAAGTGCAAGGGGGAAGGGAATCCCTTTTCCTAGCCAGGCGAACTGAGACACACAACACCTGGAAATCGAGTAATTCCCACACCAATATTGCGCTTTAAGGAAACGGACACACCAGGAGACTATACCCACACCTGGCCGGGAGGGTCCCATGGCCACGGAGCCTCCCTCATTGCTAGCACAGCAGTCTGGGATCTAACAACAAAGCAACAGCGAGGCTGGGGGAGGGGCGCCCGCCATTGCTGAGGCTTAAGCAGGTAAACAAAGCCACTGGGAAGCTCGAACTGGGTGGAGCTCACAGCAGCTCAAGGAAACCTGCCTGTCTCTGTAGACTCCACCTCTGGGGACAGGGCACAGCTAAAAAATAACAGGGGAAGCAGCAGAGGCCTGTGCAGACGCGAACGACTCTGTCTGACAGCTTTGAAGAGAGCAGTGATCTCCCAACACGGAGGTTGAGATCTGAGAATGGACAGACTGCCTGCTCAAGTGGGTCC
>NC_045456.1:25060219-25087923 GCF_002776525.5 Piliocolobus tephrosceles | reverse complement strand
TCACAATATTGATTCTTCCTATCCTTGAGCATGGAATGTTTTTCCATCTGTTCATGTCCTCCTTTATTTCATTGAGCAGTGGTTTGTAGTTCTCCTTGAAGAGGTCCTTCACATCCCTTGTAAGCTGGATTCCTAGGAATTTTGTTCTATTTGAAGCAATTGTAAATGGGAGTTCACTCATGATTTGGCTCTCTATTTATCTATTATTGGTGTGTAAGAATGCTTGTGATTTTTGCACATTAATTTTGTATCCTGAGACTTTGCTGAAGTTGCTTATCAGCTTAAGGAGATTCTAGGCTGAGATGATGGGGTTTTCTAAACATACAATCATGTTATCTACAAACAGGGACAATTTGACTTCCTGTTTTCCTAATTGAATACCCTTGATTTCTTTCTCTTGCCTGATTGCCCTAGCCAGAACTTCCAACAGAATGTTGAATAGGAGTGGTGAGAGAGGGCATCCCTGCCAGTTTTCAAATGGAATGCTTCCATTTTTTGCCCATTCAGTATGATATTGGCTGTGGGTTTTTCATAAATAGCTCTTACTATTTTGAGATATGTTTCATCAATACCGAATCTATTGAGAGTTTTTAGCATGAAGGGCTGTTGAATTTTGTCAAAGGCCTTTTCTGCATCTATTGAGATAATCATGTGGTTTTTGTCTTTGGTTCTGTTTATATGCTGGAATACATTTATTGATTTGCATATGTTGAACCAGCTTTGCATCCCAGGGATGAAGCCCACTTGATCATGGTGGATAAGCTTTGTGATGTGCTGCTGGATTCGGTTTGCCAGTATTTTATTAAGGATTTTTCATCGATGTTCATCAGGGAGATTGGTCTAAAATTCTCTTTTTTGTTGTGTCTCTGCCAGGCTTTGGTATCAGGATGATGTTGGCCTCATAATGTGAGTTAGGGAGGATTCCCTCTTTTTCTATTGATTGGAATAATTTCAGAAGGATTGGTAACAGCTCCTCCTTATACCTCTGGTAGACTTCAACTGTGAATATGTCTAGTCCTGGACAGATAAGTTGGTAGGTTATTAATTATTGTCTCAATTTCAGAGCCTGTTATTGGTCTATTCAGGAATTCAACTTCTTCCTGGTTTAGTCTTGGGAGACTGTATGTGTCCAGGAATTTATCCATTTCTTCTATGTTTTCTAATTTATTTGTATAGAGTTGTTTATAGTATTCTCTGATGGTAGTTTGTATTTCTGTGGGGTTGGTGGTGACATATAACATTTTGTATGGCATCTATTTGATTCTTCTCTCTTTTCTTCTTTATTAGTTTTGCTAGCAGGCTATCAATTTAGTTCATCTTTTCAAAAAACTGGGTCCTGGATTCATAGATTTTTTTTGAAGGGTTTTGTCTCTATCTCCTTGAGTTCTGCTCTGATCTTACTTATTTCTTGCCTTCTGCTCGCTTTTGAATGTTTGCTCTTGCTTCTCTAGGTCTTCTAATTGTGATGTTAGGGTGTCAATTTTAGATATTTCCTGCTTTCTCTTGTCAGCATTTAGTGCTATAACTCTCCCTCTACACACTGCTTTAAATGTATCCCAGAGATTCTGGTATGTTGTATCTTTGTTCTCATTGGTTTCAAATAACATGTTTATCTGCCTTCATTTCGTTATGTACCCAGTAGTCATTCAGGAGCAGGTTGTTCAGTTTCCATGTAGTTGAGTCGTTTTGACTGAGTTTCTTAATCCTGAGTTCTAGTTTGATTGCACTGTGGTCTGAGAGACAGTTTGTTATAATTTTTGTTCTTTTTCATTTGCTGAGGAGTGCTTTACTTCCAGCTGTGGTCAATTTTGGTCAAGTACAATGTGGTGCTGAGAAGAATGTATATTCTGTTGATCTGGGGTGAAGAGTTCTGTAGATGCCTATTAGGTACTCTTGGTGAAGAGCTGAGTTCAATTCCTGGATATCCTTGTTAACTTTCTGTCTCATTGATCTGTCTAATGTTGACAGTGGGGTGTTCAAGTTTCCCATTATTATTGTGTGGGAGTCTAAGTCTTTTTGTAAGTCTCTAAGGCCTTGCTTTATGAATCTGGGTACTCCTGTTGGGTGCATATATATTTAGGATAGTTAGCTCTTCCTGTTGAATTGATCTCTTTACCATTACATAATGGCCTTCTTTGCCTCTTTTGATCTTTGTTGGTTTAAAGTCTGTGTTGTCAGAGACTGGGATTGCAACCCCTCCCTTTTTTGGTTTTCCATTTGCTTGGTAGATCTTCCTCCATCCCTTTATTTTGAGTCTATGTGTGTCTCTGAATGTGAGATGGGTCTCCTGAATACAGCATACTGATAGGTCTTGACTCTTTATTCAATTTGCCAGTCTCTGTCTTTTAATTGGAGCATTTAGCCCATTTACATTTAAGGTTAATATTGTTATGTGTCAATTTGATCCTGTCATTATGATGTTAGCCGGTTATTTTGCCCGTTGGTTGATGCAGTTTCTTCCTAGCATTGATGGTCTTTACATTTTGGCATGTTTTTGCAGTGGCTGGTACTGGTTGTTCCTTTCCATGTTTAGTGCTTCCTTCAGGAGCTCTTGTAAGGCAGGCCTGGTGATGACAAAATCTCTCAGCATTTGCTTGTCTGTAAGGGATTTTATTTCTCCTTCACTTACGAAACTTTGTTTGTCTGGATATGAAATTGTGGATTGAAAATTCTTTTCTTTGAGATTGTTGAATATTGGCCCCCACTCTCTTCTGGCTTGTAGAGTTTCTGCCAAGAGATCTGCTGTTAGTCTGATGGGCTTCCCTTTGTGGGTAACCTGACCTTTCTCTCTGGTTGCCCTTAACATTTTTTCCTTCATTTCCACTGTGGTGAATCTGACAATTATGTGTCTTGGAGTTGCTCTGCTTGAGGAGTATCTTTGTGTCATTCTCTGTATTTCTGGAATTTGAATGTTGGCCTGCCTTGCTAGGCTTGGGGAGTTCTCCTGGATGATATCCTGCAGAGTATTTTCCAACTTAGTTCATTCTCCCTGTGACATTCAGATACACCAATCAAACATAGATTGGTCTTTTCACATAGTCCCATATTTCTTGGAGGCTTTGTTCATTTCTTTTCACTTTTTCACCTCTAAACTTCTCTTCTTGCTTCGTTTCATTAATTTGATCTTCAATCACTGATACCCTTTCTTCCAGTTGATCAAATTGATTATTGAAGCTTGTACATTTGTAACATAGTTATTGTGCCATGTTTTTCAGTTCTATCAGTTCATTTAAGGACTTCTCTACATTCGTTATTCTAGTTAGCCATTCGTCTAATCTTTTTTCAAGGTTTTTCACATCTTTGCGATGAGTTCAAACTTCCTCCTTTAGCTCAGAGAAGTTTGATTGTCTGAATCCTTTTTCTCTCAACTCATCAAAGTCATTCTCCATCCATCTTTGTTCCATTGGTGGCGATGAGCTGCATTCCTTTGGAGGGGGAGAGGTGCTCTGATTTGTAAAATTTTCAGCTTTTCTGCTCTGTTTTTTCCCCGTATTTGTGGTTTTATCTACCTTTGGTCTTTGATGATGGTGATATACAGATGGGGTTTTGGTGTGGATGTCCTTTCTGTTTGTTAGTTTTCCTTCTGACAGTCAGGACCCTCCGCTGCAGGTCTGTTGGCATTTGCTTGAAGTCTACTCCAGACTCTCTTTTCCTGGATATCAGCAGCGGATGCTGCAGAAGAGTGAATATTGCTGAACAGTATATGTTGCTGCCTGCTCTTTCCTCTGGAGGCTTCATCTCAGAGGGGTACCTGGCCACGTGAGATGTGGGGTGTCAGTCTGCCCCTAGTGGGGGGTGTCTCCCAGTTAGGCTAATTGGGGGTCAGGGACCCACTTGAGCAGGTGGGTCCATTCTCAGATCTCAAACTCCATGCTGGGAGGACCATTACTCTCTTCAAAGCTGTCAGACAGGGACATTTACATCTGCAGAAGTTTCTGCTGCCTTTTGTTTGGCTATGCTGTATCCCCAGAGGTGGAGTCTACAGAGGCAGGCAGGCCTTGAGCTGTGGTGCACTCCACCCAGTTCAAGCCTCCTGGCCACTTTGTTTACCTGCTTAAGCCTCAGCAATGGCAAGCACCCCTCCCCTTATCTTGCTGCTGCCTTGCAGTTAGATCTGAGACTGCTGTGCTAGCAATGAGGGAGGCTCTGTGGGTGTGGGACCCTCTGAGCCAGGCACAGGGTATAATCTCCTGGCATGCCATTTGGTAAGACCCTTGGAAAAATGCAGTATTAGGATGGGACTGACCTGATTTTCCAGGTATTCTGTGTCACAGTTTCCTTTAGCTAGGAAAGGGAATTGCCTTCCCCTATGTGCTTCCCAGGTGAGTCAAGGCCTCACCCTGCTTTGGCTCTCGCTCAGTGGGCTGTACCCACTCTCCTGCACTCACTGTCTGACATGCCCCAGTGAGATGAACCTGGTACCTCAGTTGGAAATGCAGACATGAACCATCTTCTCGTGTTGGGAGTTGTAGCCTGGAGCTGTTCCTATTCAGCTATCTTGGAACCTACCCCATCTCTTTTATTTTATTTTTATTTTTATTTTTTGAGATGCAGTCTTGCTCAGTCTCCCAGGCTGGAGTGCGGTGGTGCGATCTGGGCTCACTGCAAGCTCCGCCTCCTGGGTTCATGCCATTCTCCTGCCTCAGCCTCCCAGGTAGCTGGGACTACAGGCACCCACCACTACACCCAGCTAATATTTTTTATATTTTCAATAGAGACAGGGTTTCACCGTGTTAGCCAGGATAATCTCAATCTCCTGACCTCGTGATCTGCCTGTCTTGGCCTCCCAAAGTGCTGGGTTTACAGGTGTTATCCACCATGCCCAGCCATCTCTTTTATTTTTGAAGAACAATTTTCCTCAGAATAGGGGTTTTGGTTGGCAAGTTATTTTTTTGCCTTTATTATCCTATTCCTTTCTGGCTTGCAAAACTTGTTTGAAGAAATCTGTTTGTGACTTTACAAAAGGAATCTGTCCCTTTTCTCTTGTTACTTTAAACATTCTCTATTGGTCCTTTGACAGTTTGATTGTACTGTGTCTCAGCATAGACCCCACTAGATTCCTCATCCTTGGGATCCCTTGCACTTCATGAATCAGGATTTCTATTTACCTCTCCAGTTCCTGGAAAGTTTTGCCATTATTTCTTTAAGCTTTCTGTCCCGTTCTCTTTCTCTTCTAAAACTCTTAGAACTTGTATGTTGATTCATTTGATGTTGTCCCTCCAGTCCCTTAGGCTTCCTTCACTCTTTGCTTTTTATTCCTCTTACTGGATAATTTACAAACATCTGTCTTCAAGTTTGCTGATTTTTTTGTTTGGTCTTCTCTGCTGTTGAATCTCTATATTCGGTTTTATAGTTGAGTTATTGTATTCCTCAGCTGAAGAATATCTTGTTCTTTTTATGGTTTCTATCTCTCTGTTGATATGGTGATTTTGATAATGCTTCATTTTTCTTGTTTCATTTGGTTGCCCAGCCATATTCACTTGTAGCTTACTGAGTTTTGAATTTACAGTAAATGATGATTATTTTGAATTTTTGTTAGGCCATTCATAGATCTTCAGTTAATGGAGATCACTTATTTGCTTGTGCCATGTATCCCTCATTCATTGTATTTCTTGTAGTTTTACATTGGTGTTTGTGCATTTGAAGAAAATAAACTATCTTTCTCAGCATTTACAGATGAATTTGGCAGAGAAACATCTTTACCAATCAGACTGGCTAACGATTCTAGGAACCTCTCAAATTGTTTCTATAAATGTACACAGTTGGTTTTGCTCCCTCACTCCTGGGGAGTGATATCAGAATTGTATGCCTTTTCTTAAACTTACAGTGCTTGACAGTCTGTAACGAATATACAGTGCTCTATAGTCTGCAGTGAAAAGCAAGAAATACTTTTCCCCACTTTTCCCTAGGCCAGTGAACTGAAAGACCAGGATGTGGGATTCACATTCCAAACTTCTCCCTTGTTCTTGAAGAAGTCTCAGAATTATGTGCCATCTCCCAATCTTGCAGAACCACGTTGGGTAGAGAAAGCCACCCAATCCTTTGGGTGCACCGAAAGACCAAGATGTTGAATGAACACTCCACTCTTTTCTTTTCCTCCTGGGGGATGAGGAGTGTCTCACATAGTATGCCGTGTTTTCCCAATCTCAACAAGCTGTGCAACTATTGAAAGCTGCCACCCATTTTCTTTTTTCTTATCTGCCCCCAGGCATCTGAACTATGCCATTTTCCTCAGTGTTCTAGGTGAGGTGATGCAGAAGCAAATCCTTTGCAGTGCCCCTAAAAAGGCAGAGTTTAGGATACATACTCCACTCCTCTTCAACCCCTCTCCCGTTACACACACACACACACACACACACACACACACACACGAGAAGTCATGGGCCAGTGGGATCTCTTTGGGCAGTGCAGAATGAGGAGAGGCATCTTTCTGGGGTACTACACATTCTTCACTTGATTAGGGACTGCTCATAAAGGTATTTTTATACACATATTGTCCAACTGGTGTGTCTCTGGGAGTCAAGGGCTCGTACTCACTATTCTACCAACTTGCAGATGTCACTGCTGTCTGCTTTTCATATATGGCTTTTATATTGTTGAGGTTGTTTTCCTGTGTTTCATAGTTTCCTTTTTTCCTAGTCTGCTTTTCATATCTGGCTTTTATTATGTTGAGGTTGTATTCCTATGTTTCCTAGTTTTGAGTGTTTTTCATCATGAAAGTGTTAAATTTTGTTAAATGCTGTTCCGCATTGATTGAGATGATTGTATTTTTTACCTTTATTGTACTAAAGTGATATATTACACTAATAATTTTCATGGGTTGAACTATTCTTGTATCCCAGAAATAAACCCCACTTGTTCATGGTGTACAATTATTTTAATGTGTCAGTTTTCTAGTATTTTATTAGTCTTTTTCACACCAGTATTCAACAAGAATATTAGTCTGTGATTTTCTTTGCTTCTGGTATTTTTGGCTGTGGTGTGAAGCCACTGGTCCTGGGCTTTTCATTGTCGGAAGGTTTTTCATTATTGATTTCATCTTATTAGTTACTCGTCTGTCAAGATTTTCTGTTAGTTAGTGAGTGTTGGTAGGTGGTGTGTTTCTAGGAATTTTTAACCAGTTCTTCATTTTTATCTATTACCCAATTTGTTTATGTTATTTATAGTATTTATAGTATTATTTTATAATTTTATTTCTGTGATATTTTCTCTTTCATACCTGATTTTCATTGTTCAATGCATTTCCCTATTCTTGGCAAATGTACCAAAATGTGTGTTAATTTTGTTAGTTTCTTTTTAAGAAAACCAATTCTTAGTATCACTGACTTTCTATTGTTTTTTAAAATTATCTATTTAATTTATGTCTGCTTTAATCTGTTTATTTTTCCCTTCCTTTTGCTAACATTCACTTTCATCTGTTTTTTTTTTCCCCCTAGTTTCCTTAGGTATGAAATTAGGTTGTTGATTTAAGTCTTTTTTTTTTCTTTTTTAATATACATATTTACATCTATAAATTTCTGTCTCTGCATGGCTTTTGCTGCATCCCATAAGTTTTGGTATGTTATATTTTTCTTGAATTTATCTCCAAGTATTTTTTAATACCCCTTGTGACTTACTTAACTCATTGTTTAAAAGTGTGCAGTATAATTTTCACATATTTATGGATTTTTTTGTTTTCTTTCTGTTGATTTTCTTTCATTCCATTATGATTGAAGAAGATACTTCATATGATTTCATTCATCTTATATTTGTTAAGACTGGTTTTGTGGCCTAACATGTGATCCATTCTAGGGATCATTTTGGTGGAGCTTGAGAAGAATGTATATTCTGGATAAAGTATTCTATTTTTGTCATTTGTTCCAATTTATCTATAATGTTGTTCAACTGCTCTATATTCCTGTTGATCATCTATCTCATTCTATTATTTAAACTGAGATGTCAAACACATCTGTTATTGTGCTGCTGTCTATTTCTCACTTCAGTCCTGTCAATATTTGATTTACATATTTAGGAACTGGCTGGAACAGTTAAGAACATATTTAGGAACAGGTTGATGGTGGTGCAAATAACTATATTCTTTTATGTTTTTACTAAAATAACCTTTTTATTCTTATATAATATCATTCTCTAACAACTTTTAACTTAATTTTTTTCCTTATGACAGCCATGTCTATACTGTTTTTATTAGGCTGAAATGTATTTTTCCATATTATGGAATATATTTTTCTATCCTTTCACTTTCAGTCTATGCCCTTAGATCTAAAGTGAATTTGTTGTAGACACGATGTGTTTGAATTTTTTAATGAATTCAGGCAACTACATCTCTTGATTGAAAAGTGTATTTCATTCACTTTTTTTTTTGAGGTAGGGTCTCACTCTCATACCCAGGCTAGAGCACAGTGGTGTGATCACAGCTTACTGCAGCATCAACCTGCCTGGCTCAGGTGATACTCCCATCTCAGCCTCTGGAATAGCTGGGACTACAGGCATGTGCTACCACATGCAGCTAATTACTATTTTGTTTTTATTTTTGTTTGTAAAGAAAAAAAAATGCCACATTACCCAGACTGGTCTCAAACTTCTGGGCTCAAGTGATTTGCCCACCTTGGCCTCCAAAAGTACTCAGAATATATGTAAGAACTCACTGTTCCCAAGTATTTCTTACTTTTCTCTGTTTTCTCTTGCTGTCTTTCTTTCTGTTTCATTTTATTTTTAGTAACGTGTTTTGAATATCTTCTCACATCTTTTTGTGTATATTTATATACTGTATGATTATCATTGTAATTACATGAACTGTATTAAAATTATACATTCTAAATTTAGAAAAAGTCTACTCTTTTAGTTACACCTCATTTATATCATACATTACATGTTTAGATGTTACTTATTAACATAGATTTGTGTTTTTTAAGTTTTGTCTTCATGTTCTGTGCACCAAAATTAAATAATACAGTTTACGATGTTTGTTCAGGTATTTATCTTAATGGATAGTTTTATATTTCTCTACACATGATGTGTTCTGTCCACTGTCTTAATTTCAATGTGAAGGACTCCCTTTAGCATTTCTTATAGAGTAGATCTGATCATAATGTACATCCTCAGCATTTACTTATTTTGGAATGTCTTCATTTCAGAAGAAAAGTTTTGTCAGATACCACTGATAGTTTTTTTCAATAGTTTTTTTCTTTCAATGTTTTGAGTATTTCATCCCATCTCTTTTTTTTGGCTTATGAGGTTTCTGTTGAGAAATCCCTTCATAATCTTATTCAAGCTTCTTTGTGTGTGATGAGCCACTTTTTTTTTTTTTTTTTTTTTAGTTTTTTTAATTTTTATTTTTTTCCTCTTGTTCAGGTTGGAGTGCAATGGGGTGATCTCAGCCCACCTCAACTTCTGCCTCCCTGTTTCAAGTGATTCTCCTGCCTCAGGCTCCCAAGTAGGTGGGATTACAAGCATGCACCACCACGCCCAGGTAATTTTGTATTTTTAGTAGAGATGGGGTTTCTCCATGTTGGTCAGCCTGGTCTTGAACTCCTGACCTCAGGTGATCCACTCGCCTCAGCCTTGGAAAGTGCTGGGATTGCTGGTGTGAGCCACTGTGCCTGGCCAATGAATCACTTTGGTCTTTCTGCCTTCAACATTTTCTCTGACTTTAGTCAACATGATGTAATATATCTTGGTGTGGTTTCTTTGACTTTTTTCTCTTTCAAAAATGTTTGAGCTTCTTGAATTTGTATGGCTTTTTCTTACCTCAGAATAAGGAAATCTTGGTATATTATTTCTTCACGTATGTGTTCTGTTTCTTTCTTGTTTTCTTTTGCCATTGCCATAATGCTTATATTGCTCTGCTTGATAATATATGATAAATTCCTCAGCCTCTTTGTTTTTCTTTACTGTTTTTACTTTTTGAATCTCTGACTTGATTATTTCAAATGCTATTGAATCCATATAGATAATTTTTCAGTTTCAAAAAAAAAATTCTGTCTAGATGTTGTAGGTTTGTTTTTTTTGTTTTGTTTTTTTGTTTGTTTGTTTGGTTGGTTGGTTTTGTTTTGTTTTGTTTCTGAGATGGAGTTTCACTCTTGTTGCCCAGTTTGGAGTGCAATGGTATGATCTCATACCTCAGTGCAACATCCAGCCCCTGGGTTCAAGCAATCCCTTTGCCTCAGCCTCCCAAGTAACTGCGATTACAGGCATGCGCTACCACAACTGGCTAATTTTTGTATTTTTAGTAGAGAGAGGGTTTCACCATGTTGGTCAGGCTGGTCTCAAACTCCTTACCTCAGGTGATTCCCACCCCTCAGCCTATGAAAGTGTTGGGATCACAGATATGAGCCACCATGCCCAGTCTAGATGTTGTAGTTTTCAAAATGATTTCTATTTCTTTGTTGAATTTCTCTTTTTGTTCATATTTTATTTCCTGATTTTCTTTAGTTTTTAGGAATTCTCATGGCAGTTATTTTAATTTTTGTCTGACTGCTTAGAGATCTTCATTTCTTTAGGTTTGGTCACTTGAGTTTCATTTTAACTTCTACAATTTGCCCACAATTGTCTGGTTCTTTCAATCATATGTAAACTTTTGCTGCAATCTGAACTGTTGGAAGGGAAAAAAGGGACACATCTCTTCTAGTCTTAACATACTGATTTAGAGCAAAAGAAGAGCTTGACCAATCAGTTCAGAGGTTTTGGAATATCTCAGATTTTTCTTGCAATGTTAATTCTTTTGGTTTTGGATGCAGAACTGTCTCTAAATGGCTGTAGTCTCCACATTTTTCATCAGCTTTCAAGTTATGCTGCCAGTCCTATTAGTGTTTAGGTGAAAGTAGTATTTCAGAAAATCTCAGACAAATCAAAACACTGAATGCAAAATGCCCTATTTGCTCTGCCAAAGAATGACTCTTAGTTTAGGGAGGTTTCCTCCTGGATATGCTATTATAGGAAAATAGCTTGTTATATGGCAAGAGTAATGTCCTTTTGAAGCAAAATTGCCATCATGATCAATATTTTACACCTGTAGCAATGTCTTTAAACACTCCCTGTAGCATTGCTAAACCCTCCTAAAGATGCTTATATGACCTCCCCGATGGCCACAAGTTTTCCCAGAAAGTCTTAGGCAATGGTTTTCCCAGAAAGTCTTAGGCATGACCAGTTGCACAGCTTTACCCAAAATGCTTCCTTCACATCTTGCAGCTGCCAATACATCACTTCTGTTTGTCTCCAATAGTTGTTTTTTTTTTTTTTTTTCTGAGAAACTAGATTTGTCAGCCTCTTTCTTTTTTCTCTTCCCCTCCTCCTCCTCCCCCTCCCCCTCCTCCTCCTCCTCCTCCTCCTTCTCCTCTTCTTCTTCTTCTTCTTCCTTTCTTCTTTCTTCTTTTCTTCTTATTCTTTCTTTTTGAGATACAGTTTCTCTCTGTTGCCCAGGCTGGAGTACAGTGGTGTGATCTCAGCTCACTGCAAATTCCATCTCCTGAATTCAAATTATTCTGCTGCCTCAGCCTCCTGAGTAGCTTAGATTACAGACATGCACCACCACGCTCAGCTAATTTTTGTATTTTTAGCAGAGATGGGGTTTCACCATGTGGGCCAGGCTGGTCTTGAACTCTTGATGTCAAAGGATCCTCCCACCTCTGCCTCCCAAAGTGCTGGAATTACAGGTGTGAGCACCATGACTTGCTCTGTCAGCCTCTTTCTTTGGCCTCTCAGCTCCATTGGCCTTTAGGAGTAGATTCAGATATACCTACTCACTGCAAAACAACTGTGGTTTTCCTAGGGGAAGGGACATAGACAGGTATGAAAATGCTTCAAATTTTCTAACCACTTGCTGGAGTCCCTTCTGGGTTTTATGTTGGCCTGGGGGCTTTTTGTCAGCATGTCTTTAGGGTTCTCACAAAGATGTTCTGGCCGATATAGCATCATTATCTGGGTGTCTCTCTGAGAAAAGCTGGGCTTATAGCTTCCTAATCTTCTGTTTTACTAATGGTACTCTGCCAATCTGTCTTCAAATTGGTGAGTTTGATCTATTTAAATTTAACATAATTTAAATAAGGAAAGAGTTAGTTCTGTCATTTTGCTACTTGTTTCTATGTATCATATCTCCTTTGTTCCTCAATTCCACAACTCTCTTCTATGTAGTTTAACTGGTTGTCTGTAATATGTCATTCTGAATTCCCTTTTATTTACTTTTCTGTATTTTTAAAGTTGTTTTCTTAGCTGTTACCCTGGGGATTAAAATTATCATTTTAACCTTTAACCTTATCAAAACCTATGGATTAATACCAATATAAATTTAATACTGTACAAAAACTCTAGGACAATTGAGATTAGAAAGCTACAGGCACATCTCACCACCTTTATTTTGTATTGTCAGAGATTATATCTTTGTAAGTTGTGTGTCCATTGACATAGATTAGAAATTATTGTTTTTATTTAAATTATTTAATTTTTTCTTTAAAATTGTATAGAAAAAGGAGTTACACAAACCAAAAATTTAATAATAATGGCTTTTGTATTTAAGTGTATATTTGCCTTTGCCAGTGTTTTTCTATTTCTTCATATAGTATCAATTTTCTGCCCGTGCCTTTTTATTTTATTTTCCCCTTAATATTGCTGTAGGGCAGATAGCAAAATAATCAATTTGTTTATCTAGAAATGTCTTAATTTCACCTTTATTTTACATTGGGAATTGTTGGTGCAATAAAATTCATGGTTAATGTGGCTTCTTTTAGTGCTTTGAATATGCCATTCTAAGGACTGGATTTATGGTGTTTAATGGGCTTTTAATGTTATCAAGGATCCCATTTTCACAATTTGCTTCTCTCTAGCTGCTTTCAAAGTTCTCGTTTTTTGTCCTTTTCCAGTTTGATTATATTGTATCTCAGTGTGAATCTCTTATTAGTTGATTCTGCTTAGAGTTTATGAATCTTCTTAAGTTTTTAGATTCATGTATTTTATCAAATTTGGGAGCTTTTACCTGTTATTTCTTCATATATTATCTGTCTTTTCAACTTATTTCCAACTTTCAACTCACATAATGCATATGGTAGTCATTTGATCATGTCCCACAAGTCTCTAAGAGTATAATTTTTAAAATTCTTTTTATTTTCTACTTCTCAGACTGGATGATTACAGTTTACTTATCTGCAAGATCACTTATTCTTACTGTTTTTTTCTTTTTCTTTTTACTTGAGGCAGAGTCTTACTGTGTTGCCAGGCTAGAGTGCAATGGCATGATATCGATTCACTCCAACCTCCACCTCCTGGGTTCAAGTGATTCTCCGGCCTCATACTCCTGAGTAGCTGGGACTACAGGTGTACACAACCACACCTGGCTAATTTTTTTGTATTGTAGTAGAGACAGGATTCCACCATGTTGGCCAGGATGATCTCAAACTCCTGCCCTTGGGATGTGCCCTTCTCGGCTTCCCAAAGTGCCAGGATTACCAGTGTGAGCCACCGTGCCCAGACTTTTTTTTTAAAGCTTCAATATGCTTCTGAACCTCCCTACTGGATTTTTTATTTCAGTTACTGTATTTTCAACTCTAAAATTACTGTTAGTTATCTTTTAAAATAATTACCTCTTACCTGTATTTCTATTCTTATATATTTTTCTTGATTAACTTTAGTTCTTTGTCTTCAGTTTCCATTAGTTGCTTAAGCATATTTAGAACAGTTGATTTAAAGTTTGTCTAAACCCAACATTTTGGTTCCCCCAAAATAGGTTTTGTAATTTTTTTCCTGTTAATGAGTGTGCTTTCTTGTATCTTTGTATTCTGTATCTGTTTTGTTGAAAAGTGGATATTTTGAACGTTATTACATGTACAAATAAGAAAGAAAAGAGGAAGAAGAGAAAAAGGAAATGCCTGTCTATGCCTTTGTTGATTGACTATACGTTGGAACACTTCCTCAATGCTTAGCATGGCCAATTTACAATACTGCCTTAGTCTTCTTTCTTGCCTGAGTATAAAGACACAAAAACACTAAAGTTTTGCCTTATTGTGTTTACAGGTGTTTCCTAAGCATGTGTGTGGCTTTATAGGTGTCTCTGATACATAGCAGTCTTTAAAAGACCCTATTGTCTCCTAAAATTTTACTCTACATCCTTTCCTTTTAGGCTTTCATTGTGTCTACTATGTTCTTCAACATTGCCATTTCTTGTTGCTGTTCCTGTTTTACTGCCAACAGTAGAGGCTTATTAATTTGGCTTTTCTTGAGAACCACACGAACTCCAAGCTAGGTAAAGCAAAAGAACATACCTTATGAAAGTCCATAAAATAATTTCCATAAAAGCAAAAACAAAAAACGACCAAAAAAAAAAACTATTCATTTCCTTGGAGCAAGGTTCATTTCGTTCCTTATGAAATTAAGTACACACACCACGTATGTGGGCTATCATCTTCAAATTTTCTGGCATGCTAGGAAAAGAGGTGGAACTAGGTTAAGTTAAAATACAACACTAATGTGCTATAGTGGCTTTTTTACTTGCTAAGAATTTTGGCTTTTGGTTTTTGGTTTTGGTATACTTTTGACTATTTTTGGATTTCTGATAAGGCTGATTCTAATAGTTTTTGCCAAGCATTTTAGTATTTCTGGGGAGGGATCGCCTTCAGGGAGTACTAACTTCAGTTTTTGGTTTCTGCTTTATTTTGTAAGAGCAGTTTACTTCAAAACTGTATTGCTGCTGTAATAGTGTATTTCCCGAGAAACATGTTAGAAATGCCCTTGTAATCTCTCTGTATTTAACATGATTTCTCTTTAGGTATTGACCAGCTCACTTTTTATACAGAAGTGTTGGAGCACTGACCATGCCTAGAAATACCTGTGTTTCTTTTGTACATAAGTTATTGCAAAGATTTCTTGAGTTGAATTTGTCTTATTAGGAAATGGGGGAACACAGGACTAAGGAGGAAGAAACTGATTTGGAGCCCATATGATGGGAAATGTAGAGGGTTAAAGAGGCTACGTTGAAGAGTTTAAATAGAAAGGGATATTCTTGTGGAAAAGAAAGGTTGGTTTTCCCTTCCCTTATTATTTATATCACTGGACAACTCTCAGGAATAAGATGAGACTGAAATAGTAAGGTGAGAAGGGGAAACAGAGAGAGAGATGAGGAGCAGCACCTAAAAACTTTTGGCTCGTTGTTGAAAACAGGAGTTTTTCTTCCAGTTTTTCTTGTTGTAAAACAGAGTTGTCCACTGAGGAAGTTTTACTGTTCCCAAACCCTATCTCTTCTTGCAAAATCCCCCATCCTGTCTTTATCTTGTATTTGGCACTAAGTGTTTTAGTTCCCCCAAATTTAGATGTTGGGATCCTAAACCACAATGTAATGGAATTAGGAGTTGAGGTCTTCGAGAATGTAACTAGGTAATAAAGACAGATCCCTCGTGAATGACATTAGTGCCATTATAAAAGATTTTAGAGCTTTTGCTTTCTTATTTATTTATTTAATTTATTTTTGTCTTCTCTGTTGTAGAGGAATACAGTAAAAAGAGGGCTGTCTGCACACTGAGATATGGGCATTCACCATTTGGTTCTGGACACCTGATCATTTGACATTTGGACATTGGGTCTGCTGGCACATTGATCTTAGACTTCAGCCTCCAGAACTGTGAGAAAATTTCTGCTGTTTAAGGTACACAGTCTATGGTAATTTGAACTAGCAACTTGAATTGACCAGACACTGAGAAAGAAGCCTGAAGAGGAAATGAAGATTTCAGGATCGTGGAAAAAAGCAGTAGTTGTGACAGTGAAATAAGTTATAGAGCCTATAGACTTAGCAGGAGGGGGCGACAGGGGATGGGATATCGGTGGATTGTTTCTTGAGTGCACATGGAAAGGCAAAATTTGGCACTAAATTTTTATGACTTTGATAGGTAAAATGAATAGAATTTTCTCACTAGCCAAAGAGTTTTATATTGGCTGGAGAAGTGTAATTCCAACTAACAAAAAAACTTTTTGCCTTCGAAGTTAACATAAAAACCCATTTTAGTGGTTTGATTAATATACTGCCACTAGTTTTAGAATAAAGTGAAATGTAACACCAAATGACTAATTCTTATAGTCATAAGTGGAAAAGTAAATATTTTTATTGTTATATCCATGATAGTTCTATTGCCTTGGACTTTTCCATAATAGGTGTTTTTTCTCAGTGGGTGCCTGTCCCACATTCAGTTTGACATGGATCACATAATTTTCCCACCTGCAAACTGAGTTTTCTTCTCCCTCAGAAAATGAAAAAACCAAAGCAAAAGTTGAAAGTGGGATGTAATTAAACTTAAGAGCTTCTGCACAACAAAAGAAACTACCAACATAGTAAACAGACAACCATAGAATGGGAGAAAATTTTTGCAATCTCTGCATCTGACAAAGGTCTAATTTTCATATCCAGTGTCTATAAGGAACTCAAAATATATGTAAGGAGAAATAATCCTATTAACAAGTGAGCAAAAGACATAAACAGACACTTCAAAAGAAGACCTACATTTGGCCAACAAATGTATGAAAAAACCCTCAACATCACTGATCACTAGAGAAATGCAAATCAGAAACCACAATTAAGGGGAGTGTTCAAGTTGCCTGAATAGAAACTGCCGCAGTCTGTAGCTCTCAGTGAGACCAATGCAGAAGGCAGGTGACTTCTGCATTTCCAATTGAGGTACCCTGTTCATCTCTTTGGGACTGGTTAAGCAGTAGGTGCAGCCCACAGACAGCAAGTAGAAGCAGGGTGTGGTATTGCTTCACCTGGGAAGTACATGGAGCTGGGGACCTCCCTCCCCCGACCAAAGGAAGTGGTAAGGGACTATGCTACCCACACAGGCTACTACACTTTTCCCATGGGTTTTTGCAATCTGCTTAGCAGGAGATTCCCTTGTCAGCCTACACCACCAGGACCCTGGCTTGAAATTCCAACTGCCAGCTCAGCAGTCTGGAGTCTGCCTGGGATGATTGAGTTTGGTGGGGGAGGGGTGACCTTCATTACTATGGCTTTAGTAGGCAGTTTTCCCCTAACAATGCTAAGGAAAGTGGGCAGAATTCACTACAGTGCAGCAAAGTGGCTGTGGCCAGACTGGTTCTCTAGATTTCTTCTGACTGGGTAGCCTATCTCTGCAGAAAATCCAGCAGCTCCAGTCAGGGGCTTACAGAGAGAACTCTCATATCCTTGGTACAGAGCATGTCAGGGGAGGGTCAGCAGCAGTCTCAGGTTTGGAAGAGTTAATCTCTCCTGCCTCCCAGCTCTGAAGAGAGCAGCTGATGCCAATAAGGGGGTTTCTGCCAGCATAGAGGATTAGCTCTGCTAAGGGACACATTGCCTCTTTAAGCAGGCTCCTAATCCCATGCCTCCTTACTGGGAGAGACCACCCAACAGGGGACAACAGACACCTCATACAGGAGAGCTAGAGGTGATAACACATCACTGTCCTGGGATGAAGCTTCCAGAAGAAGGAGCAGACAGCACTCTTTCACGTTTTGCATCTTCCATTGGTGATAGTCAGAAGAACAGGGACTACAGTGGATCCCCAGCGTACTGCAGCAAACAGGGGCCTGACAGTTAGAAGAAAAACCAACACACAGAAAACAACAACAACATCAACAGAAAGACCCCCCCACAAAAAACCATCCAAAGGTCATCAGTCTCATTGATCAAAGGTACATAAATCCACAAAGATGAGGAAAAACAGTGCAAAAATACTGAAAATTCCAAAAGCCAGAAAGCTGCTTCTCCTCCAAGTAATCACAATACCTCCCTGGCAACATCACATAATGGATGAAGGATGAAAGAATCCGGGAAAATGTTCTAGCCCAGCATATAATTTCAATATCCAGATACAGAAAGCTCAGAGATCCCCAAGTGCACACAGTTCTAAAAGTCTTCTGCATGGTACATTGTATTCAAACTGTCAAAAGTTAAAAATAAAGAGAATTCTAGAAATAGCAAAAGTTTCTGGTCACTTAGAAATCCTCATCAGACTAAGAATTTTTTTCAGTAGATACATTACAGGCCAGGAGAGAATGTGATGATATATTTAAAATGCTGAAAGAACAAAACTATTAATCAAGGATAATATATTCAGTAAAGTTATCCTTCATAAATGAAGGAGAAATAAATTATTTTCCAGATAAGCAAAGGTGAAAAAATTGATCACCATTTGCCCTATAAGAAAGGTTTAAGGGGATTTTGTATCTACAAGTGAAACAACAGTGTCTATCATGGTGAAAACACACACTACTATAAAACCCACTGGTAGTGCAAACACACAAATAAGGAAGAGAAACACTTCAAATGTAATTACTACAGAAAATCACCAAATTACAATGATAAACAAACAGAAAGAAAAGAAAAGGGCTATATAAAACCACCAGAATTCAATCATAAAATTACAGAAAATTAGCCCTCAGATACTAATAACTGCTGGGAACAGGCCCTAAGCCTGTCATAAACAGGCCTTAAAGGAACTGGCCATAAACAGGATTTCTGCAGCAATGTGACATGCTCATGATGGCTATGATGCACACTGTAAGAAGCTGTTGGTCTACTGGAGCAGGCCAAGGAACACCTGGCCCACCCAGAGCAGAAAACTGCTCAAACCACAAACAATAGCAGGAGCAGCCTGTGCCTTAACAACATGTTTTTGCTGCAGATAATCAGCAAGAGCCTGTTTCTCTACTCCTTGGGTAAGAATGCTTTGTTTCCCATAAGAAATGCTTTTAGCTAATCCATAGCCTATAAAAACAATGCTTACCACTGGCTTACCATCAATAAATATATGGGTGAAACTCTGTTCATGGTTCTCAGCTCTGAAGGCGGTTAGCCCCTCATCCCACGTTGTACTTTATATCTGTGTCTGTGTCTTCAATTCCTCCAGTGCCGCTGGGTTGAGATCTCCATAACCAAGCTGGTCTTGGCAAATAACCTTGATGTAAATAGATTAAATTATCCACTTGAAAGATATATACTGGCTAAATGGATTTTCCTGAATAACTGAACTACATTCTGCCTGCAAGAACTCATATTGTGCATTATGACAAATACAGACTAAAAGTAAAAGGATGGAAAAAAATATTCCAGGCAAACAGAAATCAACAATAACCAGCCCTGAGGTATGGTGGCAGGGTACCAAAAAATATTATTAGCCAATTATAAATGTAGCTACTATAGAAGTAGCTATATTTACATACAATAAACTTATGTTCAAAAAAGCAAAAAGAATCCGATAAGATCTTTATATAATGATAAAGGGATCAATTCAGCAAGAGGATATACCAAATCTAAATATATAATCAAAATTATAGCTGCTAGAAATATAAAGTGAATATTATTAAAGGGAAAGAGAGACTCATATACAATAGTAATTGAAGACTTCAACACTTCACTGTCATCATTAGGCAGATCATCTAGATGTTAGAAAATTGTCAAAGATACATTGGATTTAAACTGAGCATTACTACCCATAATCCCAGCTACGTGGGAGTCTGAGGAAGGAGAATCACTTGAACCCAAGATGCAGAGGTTGCAGTAAGCAGAGACCCTGAGATTGCACTCCATCCTGGGTGACTAAGAAAGACTCCATAAAAAAAAAAAAAAAAAAAATTCTTATGCATTACCAAAAGGACCTAACAGATGTCTAGAAAACACTCATTCAACAGGCACAGAACATACGTTCTTCTAATCAGCACATGGATTATTTTCTATGATAGACCATCTACCAAGGCACAAAACATGGTTCAACAAGGCGGGGCACAGTGACTCAAATTTGTAATCACAGCACTTTGGGAGGCCAAGGTGAACAGATCACAAGGTCAAGAGACTGAGATAACTCTGGCAAATGTGGTGAAACCGTCTCTACTAAAAATACAAAAATTAGCTGGGCATGGTGGCATGCACCTGTAGTCCCAGCTACTTGGGAGGCTGAGGCAAGAGAAATGATTGAGCCTGGAAGGCAGAGGTTACAGTGAGCCGAGATCATGCCACTGCACTCCAGCCTGGTAACAGAGTGAGACTCCATCTCAAAAAAAAAAAAAAAAAAAAGAAATGTTCAACAGATTTTTAAAAACCAAAACTATCAAACGTCTTCTCAGAGTACTATGGAATAGCACCAGAAATAAACTTAAAAACAAATATTAAAAACTGTACAAATACTTAAATATTAAACAAGATGCTCTGGAGCGAACCTTGGGTCAAGGAAGAAATTAGAATGAAATTTTGAATTCTTGAAATACAAAAATATCAAAACTAAACAACCAAACCTAAGGTATATAGCAAAAAGGGTGCTAACAGGGAGGTTTATAGTAACAAACTCTTATATCAAAATAGTGGAGAGACCAAATAATCTGTATAACACTGCACCAGTAGCACTAGAAAAGCAATAAGAAAGCAAACATAAAATTGGTAGAAGAAAATAATTCATGAAGATCAAGCAGAATTAACAAGAAAATAGAGATTAAAGAAATAACACAATGGTTCATCTAAATAAGAAGTTGATTTTTAACTAATAAAAAGAGGCTCATGACTGTAATCCCAACACTTTGGGAGGCCAAGGCAGGTAGATGACCTGAGATTAGGAGTTCAAAATCAGCCTGGCCAACATGGTGAAACCCTGTCTCTACTAAAAAAATATATATATACACACATATATATATGTATATATATATATATGTATATATATTTATATATACACATACACACATATATAATATATATATATATATACACACACACACAAAAATTAGCTGGCCATGGTGTTGCATGCCTGTAATGCCAGCTACTTGAGAGGCTGAGGCAGGAGAATCATTTGAACCTGGGAGGTGGAGGTTGAGGTGAGCTGACATTGCACCACTGCATTCCAGCCTGGGTGACAAAGCAAGACTCCATCTAAAAAAAAAAAAAAGAAAAATAAAGAAAAAGGAACTGGGCATGGTGGTTCCCACCTGTAATCCCAGCATTTTGGGAGGCCAATGCAGGAGGATCTCCTGAGGTCAGGAGTTTGAGGCCAGCCTGGCCAACATGGTAAAACCTCATTTCTACTAAACTGCCAGCTAAACTAATAGCAACAACAAAAGACAGAAGACCAAAACAAAATCAGAAATGAAAACAAACAAACAAACAATTATAAATGACACTGCAGACATACAAAAGATTATCAGACACTTTTATAGAAAACCATATATTAACAAACTAGAAAACCTGGAAGAAATAGATGAATTCCCAGACTCATACAATCTCAGATTGAATTATGAAGAAATACAAAACCTAAACAGACAAATAACAACAAATGATTTTGAATCATGAATAAAAGTATTGAAACAAAAAAGAGTCTATGACAGGCCTGGTTTCACTGCTGCATTCTACCAAACATTCAAAGAAGAAGTAACACAAATAATCCTCAAACTATTTTTAATAATTAAAAGGGGGCAAATTCTCCCTTTGTAACTCATCCTATGAGGCCATGATTATCCCAACACCAATACCAACAAAAGACAACAAAAAAATAAAAAGTCATCTGTAGGCAATACCCCTGATGAACATAAATGCAAAACTCCTCAGCAAAATACTTGTAACTGACTCCAACTGCACTCCAAAAAGATAATACAGCACTATCAAGTGGGATTTACTCTAAAGATGTAAGAATGGTATAAAATACACAAATTAATAAACATGGTACATAACATAAAAAGAACCTATATGATCATCTCAATAGGTACAGTAAGAAGCATTGGATAAATTTAACAGTCTTTATGATAACACTCAGTAAAGGAGGCATCAATGTGTCATATCTGAAGGTACTAAACACCATAAAGATAAACCTGCTAACAGTATAATGAATGGGGAACATTGAAATTCTCCTTTAAGAACTGAAGCAAGATAAAATGCCCACTTTCACCACTTCTATTCAACACAGAACTGGTTGTCCTAATCAAAACAACTGGGCAAGAGAAAAAAAAATGAAACATGTCCACATTGGATAAGTAATGCAGTGGGAAAATTAAGACCTCAGAGAGACCAAGGGGTTGAGGAGAAATTATTTAATTATTTAGGTGCACTGACCCAGTTGGATTAACATCCAAAGGACTGATCCTGAACAAAGAGTCAAGTTACATTTTAAGCACTTCGTGAGGCAGAGGGAGATCTGTACAGCAGGAAGCATATTACAGAAGTGAGAAACAAAGACAGTTTTTCAATTAAGACATGCATTATTACATCATTTCTAACTTTTCAAGGAACAACATAATTTACAATTTGAGACTGAGATTGTCTATCTACTGACCTTGCAGCTGCACAGCTAGAGAACCAGAGTCTTCACAATGCCTGCAAAAGGAGAGATAAGGCTCACTCGCCACAGAAAAACAGGCAGTTAATTTTAAAGGACTGCACCTCTTTCTCTTCTTCAGGTTTTCTTACATACAGCTGAGTTTTTGCTTACACATTCTTTAATTTCTTTTAATTCCTGTTCCATTTCTCCCTTTTGATGCTTTCTACAACAAAGATGTTAATAGACAGCATCACTATTTGTCACTTCTTTGTGGAGCTCAGCTGTTTATTTACTGGCAGTGGCTGATATTTTGTTAATACCATCAATGACTTGGTAGTTTGTTGGGTTACTGCTGTCTCTATAGTTGACTGAATACTCATAATAAACAGGGGTAAAAAGCAAGGGAGGATGAGGCAGATGCCAAGAATAAACAGAAAGCCACCAATGAGGGTTTTGAATCCTCCAAACATTGAGAACCATCCTCCAAACAAGAAATCCAGGGACCATCCAGACAAAGTCTGAACTGGAACATGGGCCAACTTGCACATTCTAGCTGTGGTTTCCATGAAAGATCAGCCATTATCATCAATTTCTAGGCAACAATTTGTTAAATTAAATTTTCCACATACTCCTCCTTCTGAGGCTAAGAGGTAATCTAAAGCCAATCTATTTTGATACGTAGCATTTCTCATTTGTGTTGCTTGTGTTGCCAATAAATCTAGTGCCCTTGACATTTCTTTGGTTATAATTTTAAGGACTGCCTGCAACCTTATCATGCGGTTAAGCATATAGATTTTGGTGCACTATTCCCATGACCCATCTTGTGCCCAGATAGCTGGCCCATAATATTTAATGATTCTTGCAGGAGGCCATTCATTATCCTTTCATTCTCCTATGTCTACATCCTTTTTGACATTTGTGTCTATTTTTGTCATTATGCTGCTTCTAGTTCTTCTTTTATTTTCACCATAAACTGGATACTCTAAGAATTCCCCTGCTTTAGAGGAATTAGAAAGAAGGATGGCTTGATTGTTCCTGATGCACATGCCCCTGTCTGTTTAGCGGCAGTTGCCAATATGCTCATGCTCCACAGATCTAGCATAAACCAGAAAATGTTTTCAAAGCATTTGGAGCCTCTAGCTGATGCCAAGAGTGGCTTACAGTAGAGAACCGAGAGAAAGGGTTTGAATATGGTAAGTAGGAGTCTTCTGGGTATTTCTCCATAGAGTTTTGTTTTTAGTCTCACCATAATACTGTTGCCCTAGGCAGGTTTTTCTCCTATTGCTTCTGTGAAAGCCTTTCCACAATGGGCAATACAGTATTTTCCAATTATGGAGGTTTTTAACAACCAAACACAGGCTGAGGCTGTTGGTTCACTGGCAGGGTTAGGTGAAGTGAAGTTATCTTGTGGCATTAATTCCTTTGCCTTCCATGGCCACTGGTCCCCCAAACTAGTTTCTCCACTTACATAGTGTGAGGAAATTCCTAAGCTGCCAGTTATGTTTTCAGCTAGTTGAGCAAACAAGTTTTTGGTTGATAGAGGAGGCTCAGGCACTGACTGGTCAAAATGCTTACAGAATGACTTATGGACCTGGAATTGCAGGATTGGACACATTTGAGTCCTTCTAGTCTTTTAAACAATTAGTAGTGGAACTCTGAGGCCTGTTCCTTGTCCATCAATTCATAATAGTGCTGTCTGTCCTGCAGACCAAAAAGGAAGCTCTGGTTTTAAGATAGTAAAATTCAAAGGATTGCATGTTCTTGTCTTACAATTTGGTTTGGTTGACACACTACTTAGCAGAGTAGTCCTTTCTGAATATAAGTGTTGGAGCTGTGTTAGTGCAGACCACTGAATGTTACAGTCTGGGCATCCAATTTGTGGTTCTTTGTACAGATGTTTAGAGTTGCTGTTGCTAAGCCTCTTTTGTGTTAAACCATTGCAGACTGCTTCTGCTTTTTTAGGATTATGAACATATGCAACATGGCAGGCATCAAAGTGCAAGGAAATATGCCCTTTATGAGAGGGAGGGGCTTCTTTGGTTTGAGCTACAAGTTCTCCTCCTTTTTCTCCTTCTGTTAACATGTATCTCAAACCAGAATTCATAGGGTAAGTGCTGAGGGTCATAACATACATACAGCTGATTATTTCCTGGGTCACAGACTGAATAGGTGGTCTGGTTGTTTGTGCAGGTTCCTAAACTGGTTCCTGTACATTTACAGCAGGTATGGTACAGTAGAGTTTTAACTATGGTATTCCTTACCCAGGTAGTGTGTACACAGTGTGGACATCCTTTTAAATAATTTTCACTTTCTAGCATAGGCAGAAATGGTAACAACATCAGTGTATGTAGTAGAAACATGCTTACACTACACATGGGCATGGCAAACCTCCCTCTGGTCATAGACATCTGCAGCATTTGAAATGGTAACATAACAACAGAAAAATTAGTATTGATAGAATTTTAACTAGGGTTATGAATTTTATCCACATTTACTTATGTGGAGATGGTCTTCTTAGCTTCAGCTGTGTGTTCACTAGTCAGATCCCTAATATGACTAGAGCAGAGCTTGCAGGATCCTCAAGCTTCAGCCATGCATAGATTGACCAACCTCTGGTGTGGGCAGAGTAGAGCAGTCATCCTTCTTACTTGTGGTTGAGTTTCACTGTAGGACCATTCAGGTTGGGTAATCTGGGTCTTCTTGGCTAATCCACTGGTTGTTGTCAGAGTCACTGCTGCCACTGGTTTCAGCTGGCTATGGTAAATCCAAAGTGTGACACCTGCAATTTTAAGAGCAGTGGGAGTAGACATGATTTCAATATGGTGTCCATCCCATAAGGGCCCCAAGGTTGTTGGATTCCATCTTTTAACCCAGACAGAGTCCCCTGTCTTACGTGGATGCACTGGGTCTGTTAGACTTACACATATCCTTTCCCTTATCTAGCTTTGCACCTCCTGCATTGCCACTTCTAAAGCCTGCATCTGTCTCCTAAGGGTTAACTCTCCTAACTACTTTAAATTCCCTCTAATTTGATTAATGATTGGGGTAGCCTTCCAAACAATATTGTTCACAAACAGCACGGGTGATGGCAGAAATGCTGGCCTATCAAAGTCTGTAGGGCTGTGCTTCCAATATATGTTCCTTGATAGTTCTGCTTGACCCAAATCTTGGGGCTACTGTTTCTGGGACAGCTAGCCTCCCATCAGAAACCAGCTATCATCCATCTTTAATATATTTTCCTGTTTCCTGACCAAACCAAGCCTTTTCACCTGAAGAGTAATTGGGTACCTTTGGTAAAGGGGGCTCTATAAGGAGAGGCATTGCTAGAGTCTTTCTTCAGGTAAAGCCTTGCTCATTGCTGCCCACCAAGCCTCTCAGTCTGCCTTTCTGTTGTCCCGTGCTTCATAGCTTTTCCCAGTTTGGTGTCCTTTGCAATGAATGATAGCCACTTTCTCTGCAGCCTGTATGTCTTCTAATAATTACAAAATTTCCTCTTTATTTTTTACATCTTTTGCTTCAGTAGTCAATAGTCCTCTCTCTTTGTATATTGCCCCATGGGCATACAGAGTTGCAAAAGCATATCTTGAGTCAGTATATATGTTTACTTTCTTCCTCTTGGCCAATAATAGTGCTCCGGTTAATGCTCTTAATTCAGCCTTCTGAGCAGAAGTCCCAGAAGGTAAGGTTGAGCAACCTTGACCATCAAGTGCTCCTAACTAAAGTCAGCCAAGACCACCTGTCAGGTTTTAACTGAATAAAACCTGTCTTTGACTGCTAAGCTGTGTTTCATGTTTCTTTCCTCTTTCTTTAACTCTTACACAACCAAATATGGTGACTTGCACAGCCTTCTTGCCCTTGCCCTAACATGTGCCTGGCAACATGGCCTCCCCAACATATCCCCACATGTGTAGAACATCATGGCATCCTGCATTTGCAATTTAAAAGGCAGCGTGAGAGGGCCAGATTTTTTTCACAGGCTATGTGAATGACATGCCTGGTCAAACCAATCCCATCACTCCTATGCAAATCAGACACTGCCTCCTCCAGCCTCCTCATAAAAGCGGCTGGTTTCTGTCCCACTCACAGTTTCCTCTCTTGACTTTGGAATCCCTCTTCTTCTGTCTCTGTATGAGGGAGCTTCTTCCTCTTCCTTGCCTGTTAAACTCTCTGCTCCTTGAAACCACTCCATGTGTGTTCATGTCGTTTTATCCAGTTCTACTCGAGATGGAGAACCTGATATTTCTCCACTCATTGGAGCCATATCAAAATGAATTACCTGCAGTTCTTGGGTAGAATGTCCTATAAATGTTTTTTAGTTTCATTTGGTCTAAAGTGTAATTTAAGTCCAGTCTTTCTCTCCTGTGTGAACCCAAAATATCTGAAATAAGTCTCTGTTAATTTAAAAAATATATTTTGCCATGGTCAAGGATATGTGCCAGGAGGTCCTGACATGTGCCCAAGGCGGTCAGGGGACAGTTTGATTTTATACATTTTGTAGAGACATAAGATTTATCAATATGTCAGATATACATTGGTTCCACTGAGAAAGGTGGGACAACTCAAGCAGGGAGGGGGCTTCCAGGTCACAGGTAGGTGAAAGACAAATGGTTGCCTTCTTTCGAGTTTCTGATAAGCCTTTCCACAGGAGGCAATCAGATATACATACATGTCAGTGAGCACAGTGATGACCAGAGGGATGACTTTTAATAGAATGGGAGGCAGGTTTGCCCTACACAGTTTCCAGTTTGACTTTCCCCTTTAGCTTAGTAATCTTGGGGCCACAAGATTTATTTTCCTTTCACAGTTGATTTTTTAAAATCTAAATGATCTGTTTAACGCTGTGAGATGAATGTTGACATCCCCACTATTATTGTAGTGGGATCTGTCTCTCTTTCTGTTTAGTAATATTTATTTTATGAATCTGGGTACATCAGTATAGGGTGCCTATATATTTAGAATGGTTTTAGTCTCTTGCTAAGTTGATCCCTTTATCATTAAATAATGACTTCCCTTATCTTTTCTTACTGTCTTTAACTTTAATATCTGTTTTTTTCATGTTTAACAATCTTTAAATCAAATATAAAAGTTCAATGCAAGGCATTAGAAGGGCTTGGGATTTGTTGCTGCTTTAAATGGGGGAAATGCAAAAAAAAAAAAATTTATTTACACTTTTCAAATGCTTCCAAGAAAAGGGCAGATCATAGGGCCATAAAGATCTGTTTAAAAGATCCATTTAACCAAACCCAGTTTCATCCCCTAGCACTTGTCCTACACCCATTACACAATCTTAATACATTTTCTTGAATGAAGATTTACATTTCAGCTTTACTTACATGACCACTTAAATATATATAGCATTGGCTTGTTTCCTATAATGCCAAATAAATAATGAAATTTACTTCAATTGCGTTTCTTCTTCTTCTTCTTTTTTTTTTTTTTTTTTTTTGAGACTGAGTCTTGCTC
>NC_045456.1:25048597-25060119 GCF_002776525.5 Piliocolobus tephrosceles | reverse complement strand
TTTTTTTTGAGACTGAGTCTTGCTCTGCCCCAGGCTGGAATGCAGTGGCCAGATCTCAGCTCACTGCAAGTTCCGCCTCCTGGGTTCACGCCATTCTCCGGCCTCAGCCTCCAAAGTAGCTGGGACTACAGGCGCCAGCCACCTCGCCCAGCTAGTTTTTTGTATTTTTTTTAGTAGAGACGGGGTTTCACCGTGTTAGCCAGGATGGTCTCGATCTCCTGACCATGTGATCCCCCCGTCTCGGCCTCCCCAAGTGTTGGGATTACAGCCTTGAGTCGATCTCCTGACCATGTGATCCCCCCGTCTCGGCCTCCCCAAGTGTTGGGATTACAGCCTTGAGCCACTGCGCCCGGCCTTTTTTTTTTTTTTTTTTGAGACAGAGTCTCACAGTGTCACCTGGGCTGATATGGCCTGGGGTTGGAGAGCAGTGGTATGATCTCGGCTCACTGTAACATCCGCCTCCAGAGTTTACAGGATTCTCCTGCCTCAGCCTCCTGAGTAGGTGGGATTACAGGTGCCCACCACCATGCCTAGCTAATTTTTTGTATTTTTTGTAGAGATGGGCTTTGCTATATTGACGAGGCTGGTCTCGAACTCCTGACCTTGTGATTAGCCCACCTCACCTTCCCAAAGTGCTGGGATTAGAGGCATGAACATGTGCGTGCAGTCCATTTCTTCTTTCTAAAACAAGGGGGGGGGGCAGTTATTTGCAAAAAGCACCATTTAGTCTCCAGATACATTTTCCAGAAATGGCACATGCCATTCAAAGGCCTTGACACTTTCATGCTTTCAAAGTGGGATACCTAGTCTAATGTACATAAAAGCATAAATGGCAAAGTTGAAGATCAATATTATAACTATTTATGTATTTATGTGAAGCACAGTACAAAAATGGTAGCACAGACTGGGTGCAGTGCCTCACACCAGTAATCCCAGCACTTCAGGAGACTGAGGCAGGGGAATCATTTAAGGGAAGGAGTTTGAAACTAGCAAAAGGCAAACATGGTGAAACCCCAACTCTATTAAAGTACAAAAATTAGCCAGGTGTGGTGGTGGGTACTTAGGCAGGAGAATTGCTTGAGCCTGGGAGGCAGAGGTTGCAGTGACCACAGATGGCCATTGTACTCCAGCCTGGGCGGCAGAGTGAGACTTCATTTTGGTAAAACAAACAAACAAACAAAAAATGATAGCACAAAGTACACTGCCATAGCTTAGGCATTATTCTGGTAAAAAAAAAATGAGGAGGTGAAATAAAAAGCGAAAAAATTTATTTTGTTTCTAACACTACATTACATAATTTTATCTGTCCAAATCATTTACAAGTATTAAATCATTAAACTGCTAACATCCATACAAGGTAGTTTTCTTACTAAAATGTAATAATTTAAATAATTGGCATCTAAGCAAGAAAAGACAAGAAGTAATTGGAATGAAACCCTAGATATTACACATTAAATTGGTGTTCTTCGAGAGTTTATACTCTTCTTTCCCTCTACAACATCCCTGTGGAATTCCAGGCTCCATTCATCTAGGACCCTACCCACCTACAAGTCCTGTATCTTTATGCCCAAATCACTCAGTACGTATGACACTTTCCTTCATAGATCCATTCATGGTTCCTGATGGAATTCTAAACTTAGTGTCATAACCTATGCCATCATTATCATCTAGAGGTGGAAATTTCTGGCCTATTGAACCATAGGGATTTCCCATCTTCATTGCTCTTCTGTCACCCATTCTCATATCTCTTTCTCTGGGATTCATGTAGCCCATCTGTCTGTAATTTTCCTGTAATTTGGTGCCTCATCTGTTCTGCCATCCCATATCAATGAATCATCATCTTTTCCTCCTCTATGTCATTTCTCTTCTTGCCTCAATTTCATTTCTTTATGTGTCTGCATTCCTTGATTGTGAAGTTTTTGCATGCTTCTTAATTCTTCCTCCTATCTTATCAGATCTTGGTGCAAACAATTTCCTTGATATTCATCATAGGTATTGCCCATTACACTTTCCAAACTAGTATTTTATATGCTTCATGGTTTTTTTTGACATGATTCCTTTGCTGTTTTGTTTCATCCAAGGAGTTCCATCACTAAGAATATTCAGACTTATATACCATGTAGGTCAAAATGAGGAGGGATTTTTCTGTCATTTTGATACTCTGGATTCTTCTGTAAAATTTTTTCAAGAATACTGTTTTCATCATCTAGTTGTTCAAGTGGTTTCACAATGACTAGGTGAGGAGTTATCAGTAATAAAACATCTTTACTGCATCATTCAATGCCTTTCTTGCTACTACTTGTCTAAAACAAATTCAACAATGCTTTTCCCTATAGATATTCCATGATCATCCATTATTACAATGTCCCTTTCAATAGCACCCAGCTGGTTAAAAGCTTGTTCCAGTAGTTCTTTGGAAACATAATGTTTTTTATGAACAACAATAAAAAGTGTAGCAACATGTGTGGCTAAGCAGACTTTAAGTTGACAACCTCCCATGCTGTTAACAAACAACCAACAGCACTGTATGTAAGTTTTCTCTCTATGCTTTAGGAGATATAAATTGGCTTCAAAATTCTAAAATGAGGTCTTCTCATTGTGGCCACAGAGCCTGGCAGGCAGGGGCCTTTAGTCATACTGCTAGTGGTAGCGCAGGTGGTGCTTGTGGCTTCTAAGGTCTCCCCACAACTTTAATGTGGTGGCTTGTGGTGGCCACCAGGAGTGCTTGTGAGGCAAGAGAATATGATCTGGAGGCAGGAAACATCAAACCAACTCACACTGACTTCCTAAAACTAAATCAAATGTCAACAGTTCAGCTATGGCAGGAAATATTCTCTTCATTTACATAGGGCATACACTGAGCAGATGACTTTGTAACTTTACCTCATCTGTTCATTTACATAGGGCATACACCAAGTAACCAATGGAAACCTCAAGAGGGTATTTAAGTCTCAGAAAATTTTGTAATTGGGCTCTTGAACCCCTATGTTTGGGTCCACTCCCACACTGTAAAATGTACTTTTTTTTTAAAGATAAAGTTTTGCTCTTATCGCCCAGGCTGGAGTACAGCGGTATGATCTCAGCTCACTGCAAACTCCACCTCCTGGGTTCAAGTGATTCTGCTGTTTCAGCCTCCCAATAGCTGGGATTACAGGCACCTATCACCATGCCTGGCTAATTTTGTATTTTTTAGTGGAGATAGAGTCTCACCATTGGCCAGGCTGGTCCTGAACTCCTGACCTCAGGTAATCCACCCACCTCAGGCTCCCAAATTGCTGGTGTTACAGGTGTGAGCCACCATGCCCAGCCATGTGCTTTTGTTTTTCATAAATCTCTGTTTTTGTTGATCTTTTCCTTGCTTTGTTTGTGCATTTTCATCACTTCTTTGTTCACAATGCCAAGAACTTGGACACACTCCATTGGTAACATATTTTGGCAAGCCAACCAGAAGTTAAGCCCAGAGTTTGGCATTTATTTTTCTCCTTCTTCTTTCTGCTCAATACAAGGGAAACTCTCTCTCACTCTCTCTCTCTTTTTTTTCCACTGGAACCCTTGGTGGGCAGCACCTAAATACAAGGCAACTGCAGGTTTCTGCTCTGGCCACTCTGAATGACTATTTTCTGTCTTTTCTGGTTGTCCTGCCTGATTGCTACATGTGACACAGTTCAGAGCAAACTTGCATGTGTTTCAGGTTTAATAATAAGAGCTTAAATCAAATATTTGGTCAAGAAAGTAAAAAGCATTGTAAGAGTTACAGAAAGAAGAAAGCAACATGAAACATGTCTATCAGTTAAAGACAGGTTTTCTTTAGTTAAAATCTGAAAGGCACTCTGGCCAATTTTGGTCAGGGGGCACTTTCTCTTACAGACTAAGAGTATATACTGGTTTTAGGGTGAAGGGGCTTATCAGAAGCCTGGAATGTTTATGTGTGTGGAGAAGTTTATGGTGGAGTTGGAATCTCTCTGGGAGGAGGGGAGGTTATCTTGGGGCAGACATCTTACCAGCCCAGAGGGGGTTATCTCAAGGCTGGCATCTTCCCAGCTGGAGGAGGCTTATCTTGGAGTTAGCATGTCTCTGGTCAGAGAGGAGAATGTTTCTGGTTGAGGATATATTTGTGGTTTATGGTTATGTTGATCTTGCCCTTTGGATTTAGGTGTTTTTTTATTAAAGTGAACTTTAGAATTAGGGGCTTGTCCAAGGTGCTGATGCTCCTGCTCTGTCAAGTGTAATATGTCTTTTATTTAGATCATGTGACTTGAGTAAGGCCTAGGGTCATGTGGAGTTGGCCACACCCCAGCTATGCTACTAATAGCCTTAGAACCTAGTAGATAATCAATATAATTTACGAGGGTTGACATTAAAATTAAAATTGCTAAAAGTCACCTTTATAACATGTAATTCAGACTACTAGAAACAATTTTACATGCAAGGAGTGTAAAAACAATAGAATGTGTTTTTGGTAAAAGATTGTAATAAGTCATGGGAATGTAAATTTTTTTCAACTTTTAGCATATTTAATGGACTTCCCAAAATCAAGTTGCAGCTTTAAAATTGTCTTTTATTCTTTAACATTTTTAGTTACATGGGAAACATTGCCAAAATAAAAAAAAAAAAAAGTTTAGTCAGCTTTAGATTATATTATAGTGAATAATATTAATATATGTTCCAAAATTATATGAAATTCCTAAAATTCTAATATGTCTGAGTATATGCTATCAATTACAATTATGATTATTATGTTAACTTATTGTAGACCAGAAAAATAATTTAATTTCCTTGTTCTAACCCAAGTGGAACAAAACAATTAATTAAATACCACAAAAATATCTTGTCAGGTTTTCATGTTAACCAGCTGCTACTGAAATTGTTTAGATGTACAATTTCAATGAACTCCATGGTCTAAGTCAAATTATCTATAATAACTCATCAGTCATCAGTGATGTGCACCTAATTTGAAGAGACAGTTGGTATTCAAGAGGATATAAATCTAATGTTAATTAAGCCTGCACTCATGGAGAACCAGAATGGCCATTTTGTCCTTCTTGAGTTTTTAAAATTTGTATTATTAAAAGTTATGTATACCATGACTTATCATGGAAAATATAAAATGATCCAAATTGAATATATTAATGTGATGACTTTCATATTACTAAAATAGTTTATAACCAATGTTTGGTTCCATATTCCTGGAAAACAATCAAAGCTTCAGGTACATTTGGTCAGCTGGTGGGCCACTGAAAAATTTTATAAAGGAATGTAATTCAAATTTTTTTGTTTGCTTGTTGGTTTGGTTTTGTTTTGTTTTGCTGGAGACAGAGTCTCAGTCTTGCTGCCCAGGCTGTGACCTGATGGGCCATTTCAAAATTTTATAAAGGAATTTAATTCAAATGTCTTCTTTATTGCAGGGAGCAGAGTCTTGGTCTTGTCACCCAGGCTGTAGTGCAATGGCACAATCTGAGGTCACTGCAAGCTGCACCTCCCAGGTTCCAGCAATTCTTCTGCCTCAGCTTCCCACATGGCTGGTTAATTCTTGTATTTTCAGTAGAGATGGTATTTCACTGGGTTGGCCAGGCTACTCTTGAACTCCTGACCTCAAGTGATTCATCCACCTCAGCCTCCCAAAGTGCTGGGATTACACATAGGAGCCATCACACAAAGCCTCAAATGTTATTTTCAATGCATGTTTTCTTGTTGTATAAAAGCTGTCCCATGCAAAAGGGCTGACATTATAACACTAAGTTATTATTTAGTGTATTTTCACCAGGTAAAGAAAGCATTTTATGGTTCACCGAAAACAATCTTTTGAAGACCTAGAACCCTAAGACTGAGTCTTCTGAGAACATCAGAGAAAGACTGTCCTTGCCATCCACCTTGCAGCAAAGCTTTGGAAACTTGAACTTTGGATTCATCATCTCACAACTGAGAAGGACCCCTCCACACTGTAACCCCTTATGAACTGTTAAGGTAAAAGTAACCAGGGAAGTTTCTCCCAAGAAGATGGTATCCTTGATGTGAACAGCTTTTCCGAAGTTCACAGATTAAGACTTCTACTGTCATGAGACTCTTATCTTTTAACATTTTTTATTGCATATGCCTCTATGAACAATAGAAGTGGAAAAGGGGTCTGATACATGCACTTATGGGGTATACTTTCATTTGTGAAGGGGTTTGCAGTCAGCCTTGTATGTATGGATAACATACTTTGACAGATAAAATATGAAGGCCTAATGTAAGTGAAAAGCTTGAATGGTACATACATTGCCTCAAAATCAGTCAGAAACAGAACATTGGTTTACTCATCTTAACCCACATCATGGGTTAAAGAGAACATTGCCAGGAAGCCTTCACTCTTCTAGAAGGGTGTCATTAGTTAAGTCCTTTTTCCATGGTTTAGAGTAAAAAAAAAAAAAGGAATGTATCCCTCATAATAGGATCTACAGCAGATTCTACTGTAAAGACTACAGATACACAACAGACTAAATTCTCTTGTGAGAGTTATGGTAGAATTGGTTGAACAGAGAAGTATCTGTGCAGCTGCTGGCACTTGTGGCCTATAGAGACATACATCAAATGAAGATTACAGAGGTTCAGTGGTAGGGGATTGATGAAGAGTTTGCTTAGTTAATAAGTAAACTCTATCCAGTGCATTCTTCGATCTATTTAATTTTAGGCGTTTGGTTTATGAGGACCCTGGGTAAAGAGCATACTCCAAACTCTTGGTATTATCCTCCCAATAGTCATAATAATAGTCTCCCTAGTGTGCTGTGTTCTCTCAAAGGTTTTAAATGCTTTCCTGCAGCCATCTCTAGAATGTCAAATGGTCACTTCTCAAGTGGAATGACAAGAGCTGAAAGAAATGTGCGACCCTGAGGAAAGTGTAACCTATGAATGACGTGCCGAGATCAGTAACCCAAAATGATGGTAACTCAGAGTAGAGCTAAGGTCCTACGTTTTGGTCACACCCTCATCTAAATGAGAACCTGACCAAATGAGGAATTTTTAAAAACAAAGTCATGGAAAGCTATTGTTTTTGATTGAGCTTATGCACTAGAATTCAACAGACCAAACGAAAATAAAATGGAATAACTCATGCTAAGACTTTAAGGAAACACATAGATTCTATAATAAACCACAAACCAGGTTTTGTTTTTCTCCTGCAAATCTCTATAACAAGCATTTTTAATAGCACAGATATATCCACCTCTGAAGCTCCCATTAAATCTTTTAACTAAGTTCATTTCCTCTCACCTGGAGACCATCGAACTTCAGAAGATCATGCAACAAGGGTTTCAGCCAGTTCCAGGTCAAGACACCACCCTTGGTTATCAGGGAGCTACCCTGCCTCCACTAGACAGAGCAGGGCAAGAGTTCTATGATGCCCAGTAGGTAGGGACTATACCCCAAGCCAGCATGAAGCATTTACAATAAAAGAGACCATTGGTCTCTCCACCTCCTGTAATGATTTATGGGGGTCACATCTCTCAGGAAGAAATGAGGCAGAAGAATAGGGTTTGGAGGCAGGAAACACCAAACCAATTCACACTGACTTCCTAGAACTAAATCAAATGGAAACACTTTTACTATGACAGGAAATATCCTCTCCCATTTACATATGGCATACAATGAGTAAATGACTTTGTAATTTTATTTCATCATTTTCATTTATATAGGGTGTACACCAAGTAAGCAATGGAAAATGCTAGAGGGTATTTAAACCACAGAAAATTTTGTAATGGGGTTTTTGAGCCCCTATGACTGTGCCCACTCTCACCCTGTGAACTGTATTTTTGTTTTAAATAAATATCTGCTTTTGTTGCTTGATTATTTCCTTGCTTTCTGTGTTTTCCCCAATTCTTTGCTCTAAATGCCAAGAACTGGGACACCCTCCACCAGTAACCCTTAGATCCAGGCCACCACCTGACTTTGGCCTGACAGGTGTTTTTCCACCTTTGGCACTATCAGGTGCTGCCAAGGCCCCACAGCTGGGCCTCCTACCAGCAGAGGAGGTAGACCTCTGTCATAAAGGGTAGTGGTTGGGACCCTGCTGCTTGATGAAGCAGGTAAAAATGTCCTACGGGGGGTCAAAGTGATGGTGGCTGGCAGGGTTGGGGTTGGGCCTGGGCCCTGCCCTGGCCCTGGTGGATCCCTGGAGCTCAGCGAAGTGGTTAGCAGGTGAGCCAGAGGCTGACAGCATGGTAGTACTCTAGAAGTAGACCCTGAGCAATAACAGGCTTGGAAGAGTTCTGCACTGGTGGTGGCTGCTACTGTTGATGTAAAGTGGTAGTGCAACTGGAGGCTTGGGAATGTCCTAGCCTGAGCTGGAACCATAGGACTATGGTTCTAATTGAGATCCATGCTGGATGAGAAGGAACAGAAATCATTCAGGCTGTCATGCACCACCTCCTCTGTGTTTATGGAAGCCACCACCACCACTACCGTGAGTCTGGAAACACAGAGACATGTCTGCGGTCAAGGAGTGTTTGAGGCAGATGTGAAGAAGATGCTCAGGGAGTGTGCAGGTCACTCTACTTCACAAAAAGTGGTGAATGACACTGGTCAATGTCTCTTTTTTCTGATATAAGTATAGCTATTCCTGCTTGCTTTTGGATTTTGTTCACATAATACATCATTTTCTCATTTAAACTTTCAGTCTGGCTGTGTCAAACTTCTGGGCTCAAGTGATCCTCCTCCCTTGGTATCCCAAAATGTTGAGATCAGAAGTATGAGCCACCATGCCTGAACTTTCCTTGATTTTTGAAGTTTCTAAAGTCTTTATGTTGACAAGTGTGCCTCAGGAGTAACAGTCACTACTTGAATTTTTGAATTTATTCTCTTGCTAGAGAATTTTCCCTGAAGATGTGTCTATTATGTCGGTTGGGTAGGGTCCTTTGGCTTTGTGTTGGGTACACACCCTTTGCATGGTTTCTTTGGCTTTAAATTGCATTATTTTAATCTGTGGTTTGT
Organism: Piliocolobus tephrosceles; assembly: GCF_002776525.5. Classification (NCBI taxonomy): domain Eukaryota; kingdom Metazoa; phylum Chordata; class Mammalia; order Primates; family Cercopithecidae; genus Piliocolobus; species Piliocolobus tephrosceles. The sequence goes on along the minus strand of NC_045456.1, from coordinate 25,051,155 downwards.
TTGATGTGTTAGGTGAAGTTATTAGTTAAGGCTACGGTGATATTTTTCTGGGCACTGGAATGCCAGATAAACTATATTCAGGTTTTGATAGTCTCAGTGTTTTGCTAATCTCTATCCTTGTGCCCCAGGAGGCTGTATGCTGGCACTAATTCTTGGGTCTCTGGGTGGCTTCCTTGGATGCCAGAAGCAGAGGACAGGGCAAGTGAACGGGTTATTGAGCCCTAGGGTGGCTGGCAGGGTATTGTTAATACTTGTAGCAGTGGTTAGATGCTCTTCTGGGCCCTAAACACTGTGCACTTGTGTTGGCAGTGGTTGCAATGGGTTGTGTGGCCCAATAGGTGGCATTTCCAGGTAGGAGCCTGCTGAGGTGGTAATAGAAGTGTGTTTAGGCCCAGCCTCCCAACCTCAGACCCCTAGGAGGAGTACTTTGGTGACCCAGCTGGTGGACTGGGTGCAATACCCAGGACCCTGGACAATTCCCTCTGTCTGAGAGGAGTCAGCAAAGCTCGGTGGAGCTGGAGTGAGTGGGTTTTTGCTCAGGTGCTCCAACGCAGAGTACATGTACTAGCCATGATGGGAAGGGTGAGGCAGTCCTCTGGCATAATACTTGTGTAGGAGGCGGCCACCTCCTCATTGAGCTCCTGCCACAGGGAATGTGGGACAGCCTCAGAGGCCACAGCCTTGCCCAGCAGGGGAGGGGCTCACATGTTCAAACCCTCCAGTCCCAGCATGGCTTATTCCTCAGACCAATCTGTCACAGCTGACCTCACTGACCCATCAGAGTCAGACTTAGCAATTTGAGCCTATCCTACATCAGCTGCAAGCCACAGAAGTTGCTTCCCAGCCCCAGGCCTCTGTAGCCATGAAAGGTAGTCATGAAGGGAAGGGATAGGGCAGCTCTTAATGCTTGTGTGGGATGCAGCCACCTCCTCACTGAGGTCCTGCCACAGGGAATGTGGGGCAGGACCCCACATGTGGGGCAGTTCTGAGTCTCAGTACTCTCACCGGTAGCCCACAGCACACTCACTTTCTATTCCTGGTTGTGGGAGAAAACTCCCTCCTTATGAACCAGCGCCAAAAGCAACAACCTGAGTCTCCCTAATGTGTAGGTCCAGCACAGTAAAATGCACAGTCTGTTAAAATTACTGATAAAAAAATGGCATCTTTTTCTGTAGCTGTAGCTGGTTAGGTTTCAGAAAGGGTGGGAAAATTTAGGGTTAGCTCCCCTCCAGGCACAGTTTCTTTTCACAGTCTTCTTGCCACTCCCCAAATTATATTCAGGGTTTGAGAGGGTCAAGGTGCTCTCTGGTAGCCTGAATTGTATAATTTCTCAGTGGTAAAATGAACCGCAAAAAGGCCCTAGCGGCCAGGCGTGGTGGCTCATGCTTGTAATCCCAGCACTTCGGGCAGCCACTGGCAGGCGCATCACCTGAGGTCAGGAGTTCCAGACCTGCCTGGCCAATATGGTGAAACCCTGCCTCTAAAAAGAAAAAACTGGCCAGGCATGGTGGCTCATGCCTGTAATCCCATCCCTTTGAGAAGCCAAGGCAGGTGAATCACAAAGTCAGGAGATCTAGACCATCCTCACTAACAGGATGAAACTCCGTCTCTACTAAAAATATATATATATAAAATAAATACATATGCATATATACACTTATATATATACACACACATATACACACACACACATATACATATACATACATATACACACACAAAAAATTAACTGGCCATGGTAGTGGGTGCCTGTAGTCCCAGCTACTCGGGAGGCCGAGGCAGGAGAATGGCCTGAACCTGGAGGCGGAGGTTGCAGTGAGCCGAGCACTCCAGCCTAGGGTATGAGAGCGAGACTTTGTCTCAAAAAACAAAACAAAACAAACAACAAACAAAACAATCAACAAAAAAAACATGGTTCTAGCTCACCCTCTCTCCATATTGGGCAGTCACTCCCCTCTTTCTTTCCCTTCCTAGTTTCTGTTTTTCCTATTGCTTTTCTGTTAAATTCATGTATACTATCTTAGAGAATGTATTTAAAGTATGATTATCTACACATGATTTTTGTTCTTTTAAGTGGATAATGTATGCTTCTAATGACTGTAGTCAGTCACCTGTGCATATTTGCACGTCACAACCCTCTTGCCTGGAACATTTTCTCTTGTCCTTGGTGACTTTCAGGTTTCACTCCTACTTCACTGTCTTGCTTCTCTTGTTCTTTGTCTTATTCATTGCTGAAATTCCAAATATTGTGCCTGTTAGAATTTTAAATTATAGAAATTTCTGAAGAAAACTTCACAGCAGTAAATTTGGAAACGTTTCTACATTCCAACAGAAGTATGTTTTATATACAAAGTCTATAGAATTTAAAAATTTTGAAGATGGAAAAGAAATAAGGTATGACTTTTAAAAGTGAGTTTTTTATACTAATGAAAATTTTACCAAAAGCAAATTATAATTATTACATTTAAGAAATTATATTATATAGAGACGTTATAAATAAGATTTGACTTAAGAAAAGGTTAATTAACTAAAAAATAAGTTTGAGAATCATAGACTTT
>NC_045456.1:25027607-25048497 GCF_002776525.5 Piliocolobus tephrosceles | reverse complement strand
TATAATTATTACATTTAAGAAATTATATTATATAGAGACGTTATAAATAAGATTTGACTTAAGAAAAGGTTAATTAACTAAAAAATAAGTTTGAGAATCATAGACTTTATATCTTTTGCAAAAATAAATCTGAAATGATTTATTAATGTAAAATTAAAATGCAAAATTATAGTTACATAGAGGTCTATATTATTTATTTATTTATTCAACAATATTTGTTATTTATTTCACAAACAAGACGGGCTCATCCAGGCTCATTGGCTTAGTTCAGTGAATTCTGGGGACACAACATATGTGGAAATTATGTCATTCCAAAGGAGATATGCTCTGTTGGCCAGCAGTAGCCTGCATGGCTAGAGACCTAGTCAGAAGTCACAGGAGCCCTCAGCAGGTGCGGCATGGGTGCTGGGGACTATAGTGGGTCACTAATTATGATAATTGTTAATAATTAAAGAGACTGAATATTGAATAAAAAAAGAAAGAAGTACTATTTTGTAACTCTTTTGTAAATTTAAAACTATTTTAAAATAAAAGGTTAATTTAGAAATAATACATTTGTAGTATTTACAAGTATGAAGCTCAGAGAGAAAAATTGAAATTATGAAAGCATAGTAAGAGAATGAAAGGTAGAAAATATGATATATATTAATAGTAGTTGTATTTAATAGAAAAAGAAAATAGAAGTATAGACAGGTTGCATTTGAAAGGATAATTTCTCAGAATTTGGCAGAATGAATAAAGAACACTTTTCTCAGATTTAGGAAAAAAGCTTTTCACAATTCCCTTATGATATTGAAATTGCAGTCAGCAAAGAGAAGTGGGATAACTCAAACTGGGTTAAAAAAGTCAGTTTATCCACAAAGCAAAACCATTATACTTCCAGCAGATTTCTCAATATTAATCACTTAAGAGTAGAAGATATTCAAATATTTTCAAACAGTTGAGAGAAAATAAGGAATGAGCATATTTTCATACATTGCTAAGCTTTCACTCTAAATTGAGACTTTGGAAAAAAAAAGATATTTCATACCCTGAAAAAATTTAACACTAATCAAAATTTACTGAGAAAACTAGTAAAATACTTAATAAAGGAGTAAGTTAAGCCCAGAAACTTTTGAAATGCAAGGGAAAGGGTAAGAAGACAAAATTATTGTATATACAAATCTAAATAAATTTTGTTATGTAAAAACATAATATAAATTAACTCAAATGTTTCAAAAGCTTAAATGTAGGAATTAAAACTATTTTTAAATTTTAGAATAAAACATCAGGTAAAATCCTCATGACATGAATTTGTCAATATTGTCTTGAATATGACACCAAAAAGAGAGGCATCAAACAAAAATGAATAGCTAAATTGGACTTTATCAAAATTGATATTGCAACAAAGAACACTATCAAGAGACTGAAAAGATAATCTATGAATGAAAGAAAACATTTAGACATTTTATGTCTGGTAACAAATTAATACCCACCATATATAAAGAACTCTTACAATTAAACAACAATCCAATTTTTAAAAAAGGACAAAAAACTTTAATAGACACATTTTAAAGAAATATATATATAAATGCCCAATAAGCATGTGAAAATGTGCTCAATTATCATTTATCAAGAAAATGTAAGATCAAAGCCACAATCATCACATATTTGAATGACTATAATAAAAACTAAACAAAAATGGAAAATCACAAGTGTTGACAGGAATGTGGAATAATTGGATCACACACATTGCTGATGGGAATGTAAAAGGCTGCAGGAACCAACTTGTTCAATTTGAAGGTTTTTCAATAAGTTAAACATAAAATGACCACATTCTCCAGCTCTTACACTTGTAGACAGTAAACCCCAAGTAATTAAAAGCAAGAACTCAAATACATTCTTGTACACTGAGCAGCATTATTCAAGCAGAAGGTGAAAACAATTAAAATATTCATCAACAGATAAATGGATAAACAACAAAATGTGGTCTATACATGCAATAAGATACAATTCAGCCTTTAAAAATTTAAATTCTGATACATATTTCAAAGTGTATCAACCTTGAAAAAATTTTGCTAAGAGAAGTAACCCAGACACAAAATATCGTTTCAGTCTATGTAATAGTCAAATTCAGAGTGGTAGACAGAGTTTACCAGGGGATTGGGCAGGGTTATGAGGTGCTACTGGTTTGTAATTACAGAGTTCGAGATGATGAAAAAGTTCAAGAAAATGGATAGTGTTTGTACAATACCATGAATAAACAATACCAGTGAATTTAACATTTATAAGTGGTTAAAATGGTAAAAAGTTATGTTATATATAATTTACCATAATAAAAAAATTACCAAAATCAGCTGGGCATGGTGGCTTACAACTGTAATCCCAACACTTTGGGAGGCCGAGACAGGCAGATCACTTGAGGTCAGGAGTTCAAGACCAGCCTGGTCAAAATGGTAAAACCTGTCTCTACTAAAAATATAAAAATTAGCCAGGTATGGTGGCACATGCCTGTAATCCCAGCTTTCTGGGAAGCCAAGGCAGGAGAACCCCTTGAACCTGGCAGGCAGATGTTGCAGTGAGTTAAGACTGTGATATTGCATTCCAGCCTGGGCAACAAAAATGAGACTCTGCCTCAAAAACGAAACAAAACAAACAAACAAACAAACAAAAAACCACAAAAACCAATAAAAAAACTTCTTCTCACAAAGAAAAGTATACTAATAATTATAATGAAGTTGAAAACTATTAAGTGTACAAAATATTAAGTAAAAATAACAAAAAGGAAGAGAAGGTATTGAAGTTGGAACATCATAAGTCTCTCGTAATTTGGTTGTGATGTACAGATATTTATTTGTTTTACACTTTGCCAAGTTTTGTGTTGTTACTAAACTTTTTTTTGTTATTATACTTTAAGTTCTAGGGTACATGTGCACAATGTGCATGTTTGATATATACGTATACATGTGCCATGTTGGTTTACTGCACCCACTCACTCAACATTTACATTAGGTATTTCTCCTAATGCTGTCGCTCTCCTATCCCTCTACCTCATGACAGGCCCCAGCATGTGATGTTCCCCACCATGTGTCCAAATGTTCTCACTGTACAATTCCTACTAAAGAGTGAGAACATGCGGTGTTTGGTTTTCTGTCTTTGTGATAGTTTGCTGAGAATGATGGTTCCCAGCTTCATCCATGTCCCTGCAAAGGACATGAACTCATCATTTTTTACAGCTGCATAGTATTCCATGGTATATATATGCCATATTTTTTTTATTATTATACGTTAAGTTCTAGGGTACATATGCACAACGTGCAGGTTTGTTACATATGTATACTTGTGCCATTATGTATACTTGTGCCATGTTGGTGTGCTGCACCCATCAACTCGTCAGCACCCATCAACTCATCAATAACATGAGGTATAACTCCCAATGCCATCCCTCCCCCCTCCCCCTCCCCATAATAGGCCCCAGTGTGTGATGTTCCCCTTCCTGAGTCCAAGTGAACTCATTGTTCAGTTCCCACCTATGAGTGAGAACATGCGGTGTTTGGTTTTCTCTTCTTGTGATAGTTTGCTAAGAATGATGGTTTCCAGCTGCATCCATGTCCCTACAAAGGACGCAAACTCATCCTTTTTTATGGCTGCATAGTATTCCATGGTGTATATGTGCCACATTTTCTTAATCCAGTCTGTCACTGATGGACATTTGGGTTGATTCCAAGTCTTTGCTATTGTGAATAGTGCCGCAATAAACATACGTGTGCATGTGTCTTTGTAGTAGCATAATTTATAATCCTTTGGGTATATACCCAGTAGTGGGATGGCTGGGTCATATGGTACATCTAGTTCTAGATCCTTGAGGAATCGCCATACTGTTTTCCATAATGGTTGAACTAGTTTACAATCCCACCAACAGTGTAAAAGTGTTCCTATTTCTCCACATCCTCTCCAGCACCTGTTGTTTCCTGATTTTTTAATGATTGCCGTTCTAACTGGTGTGAGATGGTATCTCATTGTGGTTTTGATTTGCATTTCTCTGATGGCCAGTGATGATGAGCATTTTTTCGTGTGTCTGTTGGCTGTATGAATGTCTTCTTTTGAGAAATGTCTGTTCATATCCTTTCCCCACTTTTTGATGGGGTTGTTTGTTTTTTTCTTGTATATTTGAAGAGGACACAAACAAATGGAAGAACATACCATGCTCATGGATAGGAAGAATCAATATTGTGAAAATGGCCATACTGCCCAAGGTTATTTATAGATTCAATGCCATCCCCATCAAGCTACCAATGAGTTTCTTCACAGAATTGGAAAAAACTGCTTTAAAGTTCATATGGAACCAAAAAAGAGCCCACATTGCCAAGACAATCCTAAGTCAAAAGGACAAAGCTGGAGGCGTGACGCTACCTGACTGCAAACTATACTACAAGGCTACAGTAACCAAAACAGCGTGGTACTGGTACCAAAACCGAGATATAGACCAATGGAACAGAACGGAGCCCTCAGAAATAATGCCACACATCTACAACCATCTGATCTTTGACAAACCTGAGAAAAACAAGAAATGGGGAAAGGATTCCCTATTTAATCAATGGTGCTGGGAAAATTGGCTAGCCATAAGTAGAAAGCTGAAACTGGATCCTTTCCTTACTCCTTATACAAAGATTAATTCAAGATGGATTAGAGACTTACATGTTAGACCTATTACCATCAAAACCCTAGAAGAAAATCTAGGTAGTACCATTCAGGACATAGGCATGGGCAAGGACTTCATGTCTAAAACACCAAAAGCAACGGCAGCAAAAGCCAAAATTGACAAATGGGATCTAATTAAACTAAAGAGCTTCTGCACAGCAAAAGAAACTACCATCAGAGTCAACAGGCAACCTACAGAATGGGAAAAAATTTTTGCAATCTACTCATCTGACAAAGGGCTAATTTCCAGAATCTACAAAGAATTCAAACAAATGTTCTCCATTTTCTTGTTAGATCTTCCTCCATCCCTTTATTTTGAGCCTATGTGTGTCTCTGCATGTGAGATGGATCTCCTGAATACAGCAAACTGATGGGTCTTCACTCTTTATCCAATTTGCCAGTCTGTATCTTTTAATTGGACCATTTAGTCCATTAACATTTAAGGTTAATATTGTTATGTGTGAACTTGATCCTGTCATTGTGATATTAGCTGGTTATTTTGCGCGTTAGTTGATGCAGTTTCTTCCTAGCATCGATGGTCTTTACATTTTGGCATGTTTTTGCAGTGGCTGGTACCGGTTGTTCCTTTCCATGTTTTGTGCTTCCTTCAGGGTCTCTTGTAGAGCAGGTTTGGTGGTGACAAAATCTTAAGCATTTGCTTGTTTGTAAACGATTTATTTCGCCTTCACTTATGAAACTTAGTTTAGCTGGATACTAAATTGGGGGTTGAAAATTCTTTTCTTTAAGAATGTTGAATATTGGCTCCCACTCTCTTCTGGCTTGGAGAGTTTCTGCTGAGAGATCTGCGTTAGTCTCAGTGGCTTCCCTTTGTGGGTAACCTGACCTTTCTCTCTGGCTGCCCTTAACATTTTTTCCTTCATTTCAACTTTGGTGAATCTGACAATTATGTCTTCCAGTTGCTCTTCTCAAGGAGTATCTTTGTTGTGTTCTCTGTATTTCCTGAATTTGAATGTTGGCCTGCCTTACTAGGTTGGGGAAGTTCTCCTGGATGATATCCTGAAGAGTGTTTTCCAACTTGGTTCCATTTTCCCCCTCACTTTCAGGCACCCCAATCAGACGTAGATTTGGTCTTTTCACATAATCCCATACGTCTTGAAGGCTTTGTTCATTTTTTTTCCCTCTTTCTTCTTTAGACTTCTCTTCTCATTTCATTTCATTCATTTGATCCTCAATCGCTGATACCCTTCTTCCAGTTGATCAAGTCAGTTACTGAAGCTGTGCTTTTGTCACATATTTCTCATGTCATGGTTTTTATCTCTGTCAGTTCACTTATGGCCTTCCTTGCATTGATTATTCTAGTTATCCATTCTTCCATTCTTTTTTCAAGATTTTTAGTTTCTTCACACTGGGTACATAAGCTCCTTTAGCTCTGAGAATTTTGATGGACTGAAGCCTTCTTCTCTCAACTCATCAATGTCATTCTCCATCCAGCTTTAATCCATTGCTGGTGATGAGCTGCATTCCTCTGGGGGGGGAGATGTGCTCTTATTTTTTGAATTTCCAGCTTTTCTGCTCTGCTTTTTCCCCATCTTTGTGGTTTTGTCTACCTTTGGTCTTTGATGACAGTGACATACTGATGGGGTTTTGGTGTGGGTGTCCTTTGTGTTTGTTAGTTTCCCTTCTAACCATCAGGACCCTCAGCTGTAGGTCTGTTGGAGATTGCTTGAGGTCCATGCCAGACCCTGTTTGCCTGGGTATCAGCAGCAGAGGCTGCAGAAGATAGAATATTGCTGAACAGCGAGTGTTGCTGTCTGATTCTTGCTCTGGAAGCTTCGTCTCAGGGGTGTACCCTGCTGTGTGAGGTGTACAGTGTCAGTCTGCACCTAGTGGGGGATGTCTCCCAGTTAGGCTACTCAGGGTCAGGGACACACTTGAGCAGGCAGTCTGTCTGTTCTCAGATCTCAACCTCCATGTTGGGAGATCCAGTGCTCTCTTTAAAGCTGTCACAGGGTCATTTGCATCTGAAGAGGTTTCTGCTGCTTTTTGTTTACTTATGCCCTGTCCCCAGAGTTGGAGTCTACAGAGACAGGTAGGCCTCCTTGAGTTGCTGTGGGCTCCACCCAGTTCGAGCTTCTTAGTGGCTTTGTTTACCTACTTAAGCCTCAGCAATGGCAGGCGCCCCTCCACTAGCCTTGCTGCTGCCTTGCAGTTAGATTACAGACTGCTGTGCTAGCAATGAGGGAGGCTCTGTTGGCGTGGGACCCTCCTGGCCAGGTGTGGGATATAATTTCCTGGAGTGCCCTTTGCTAAGACTCTTGGTAAAGTGCAGTATTAGGATGGAGTTACCCGATTTTCCAGGTATTGTGTGTCTCAGTTCTCCTGGCTAGGAAAAGAGATTCCCTTCACCCTTGCACTTCCCAGGTGATGCGATGCCTCACCCTGCCTCAGCTCTCACTGGTCAGGCTGCACCAGCTGACCAGCACCGACTGTCTGGCACTCCCCAGTGAGATGAACCCAGTACCTCAGTTGAAAATGCGGAAATCACCCTTCTGTGTTGCTCGTGCTGGGAGCTGAAGACTGGAGCTGTTCCTATTTGGCCATCCTGCCAGCCCACTCTGTGCAATATTTTCTTAATCCAGTCTATCATTGATGGACATTTGGGTTGGTTCCAAGTCTTTGCTATTGTGAATAGTGCCGCAATAAACATATGTGTGCATGTGTCTTTATAGTAGCATGATTTATAATCCTTTGGGTATATACCCAGTAATGGGATCACTGGGTCAAATGATATTTCTAGTTCTAGATCCTTGAGGAATCCCCACACTCTCTTCCACACTGATTGAACTAGTTTACACTCCCAAAAACACCGTAAAAGTGTTCCTGTTTCTCCACATCCTCTACAGCACCCGTTGTTTCCTGACTTTTTAATGATCGCCATTCTAACTGGTGTGGGACGGTATCTCTTTGTGGTTTTGATTTGCATTTGTCTGATGACCAGTCAATGATGAGCATATTTTCATGTGTCTGTTGGCTGTATAAGAGTCTTCTTTTGAAAAGTGTCTGTTCATATCCTTTGCTCACTTTTTGATGTGGTTGTTTGATTTTTCGCTGGTAAATTTGTTTAAGTTTTTTGTAGATTCTGGATATCAGCCCTTTGTCAGAAGAGTAGATTGCAAAAATTTTCTCCCATTCTGTAGAATGCCTATTCACTCTGATTGTAGTTTCTTTTCTAGGCAGAAGCTCTTTAGTTTAATTAGATCTCATTTGTCTATTTTGGCTCTTGTTACCATTGCTTTTGGTGTTTTAGTCATGAAGTCCTTGCCCATGCCTGTGTACTGAATGGTACTGCCTAGGTCTTCTTCTAGAGTTTTTATGGTTTAGGTCTAACATTTAAGTTTTTAATCTGTCTTGGATTAATTTTGTATAAGATTAAGGAAAGGATCCAGTTTCAGCTTTCTCATATGGCTAGCCAGTTTTCCTGGCACCATTATTATGTAGGGAATCCTTTCCCCTTTGCTTGCTTGTGTCAGGTTTGTCAAAGATCAGATGGTTGTAGATGTGTGGTGTTATTTCTGAGGTCTCTGTTCTGTTCCATTGGTCTATATCTTGGTTTTGGTACCAGTACTGTGCTGTTTTAGTGACCATAACCTTGTAGTATGGCTTGAAGTCAGGTAGGGTGATGCCTCCAGCTTTGTTCTTTTTGCTTAGGATTGTCTTGGCAATGTGGCTCTTTTTTGGCTTCATATGAACTTTAAGGTCATTTTCTCCAATACTGTGAAGAAAGTCATTGGTAGCTTGATAGGGATGGCATTTAATCTATAAATTACCTTGGGCAATATGGCTATTTTCATGATATTTATTTTTCCTATCCAAGAGCAGGGAATATTCTTCCATTTGTGTCCTTTTTTATTTCGTTGATCAGCGGTTTGTAGTTCTCCTTGAACAGGCCCTTCATATCCCTTGTAAGTTGGATTCCTAGGTATTTTATTCTCTTTGTAGCAATTGTCAATGGGAGTTCACTCATGATTTGGCTCTCTGTTTGTCTTTTATTGGTGCATAGGAATGTTTGTGATTTTTGCACATTGATTTTGTATCCTGAGACTTTGCTGAGGTTGCTTATCAATTTAGGAAATCTGAGGCTGAGACGATGGGATTTTCTAAATATACAATCATGTCATCTGCAAACAGGAAACATTTGACTTCTTCTTTTCCTAACTGAATACCTGTTATTTCTTTCTCTTGCCAATTGCCCTGGCCAGAACTTCCAATATTATGTTGAATAGAAGTGGTGAGAGGGCACCCCTGTCTTGTGTCACTTTTCAAAGGGAATGCTTCTAGGTTTGATCATTCAGTATGATATTGGCTGTGGGTTTGCCATAAATAGCTCTTATTATTTTGAGATATGTTCCATCAATATCTAGTTTATTGAGAGTTTTTAGCATAAATAGCTGTTGAATTTTGTTAAAGGCCTTTTCTGCATCTATTGAGATAATCATGTGGTTTTTGTCTTTGGTTCTGTTTATGTGATGGATTATGTTTATTGATTTGTTATGTTGAACCAGCCTTGTATCCTAGGGATGAAGCAAACTTGATCTTGGTGGATAAGCTTTTTGATGTGCTGCTGGATGTGGCTTGCCAGTACTTTATTGAGGATTTTTCCATCAATGTTCATCAGGGATATTGGTCTAAAATACTCTTTTTCTGTTGTATTTCTGCCAGGCTTTGGTATCAGGATGATGTTGGCCTCACAAAATGAGTTAGGGAGGATTCCCTCTTTTTCTATTGATTGGAATAGTTTCAGAAGGAATGGTACCAGCTCCTCCTTGTACCTCTGGTAGAATTCAGCTGTGAATACATCTGGTCCTGGACTTTTTTTGGTTGGTAGGCTATTAATTATTGACTCAATTTCAGAGCCTGTTGTTGGTCTATTCAGGGAATCAACTACTTCCTAGTTTAGTCTTGGGAGGGTGTATGTGTCCAGGAATTTATCCATTTCTTAAAGATTTTCTAGTTTATTTGCATAGAGCTGTTTATAGTATTCTCTGATGATGGTTTGTATTGCTGTGGGATCAGTGATGATATCCTCTTTATCATTTTTTATTGCATCCATTGGATTCTTCCCTCTTGTCTTCTTCATTAGTCTTGCTAGCGAATATTTATTTTGTTGATCTTTTCAAAAAATCAGCTCCTGGATTCATTCATTTTTTTGAAGGTTTTTTTGTATCTCTGTATCCTTGAGTTCTGCTCTGATCTTAGTTATTTCTTGCCTTCTGCTAGCTTTTGAATTTGTTTACCCTTGCTTCTCTAGTTCTTTTAATTGCGATGTTAAGTGTTGATTTTAGATCTCTCCTGCTTTCTGTTGAGGGCATTTAGTACTGTAAATTTCCCTCCACACACTGCTTTAAATGCATCCAAGAGATTCTGGTATGTTGTGTCTTTGTTCTCATTGGTTTCGAAGAACGTCTTTATTTCTGTCTTTATTTTGTTATTTACCCAGTAGTCATTCAGGAGCAGGTTGTTCAGTTTCCATGTAGCTGTGAGGTTTTCAGTGAGTTTCTTAATCCTGAGTTCTAATTTGATTGCACTGTGGTCTGAGAGACAGTTTCTTGTGATTTCTGTTCTTTTACATTTGCTGAGGAGTGCTTTACCTCCAACCATGTGGTCAATTTTAGAATAATTGTGATGTGGTGCTGAGAAGAATGTATATTCTGTTGATTTGGTGAGGAGAGTTCTGTAGATGGCTATTAGTTCTGCTTGGAGCAGAACTGAGTTCAAGTCCTGGAAAACCTTGTTGACCTTCTTCTTCTCTTCTCATTGAGCTGTCTCATATTGACAGTAGGGTGTTAAAGTCTCTCATTATATTGTATGGGAGTCTAAGTCTCCTTGTAGGTCTCTGCGGACTTGTCTTATGAATTTGGGTACTCCTGTTGTGTATATATATATATATATATATATATTTAGGATAGTTAACTGTTCTTGTTGAATTGATCCCTTTACTGTTATATAATGGCCTTCTTTGTCTCTTTTGATCTTTGTTGGTTTAAAGTTTTTTTTTTCAGAGATGAGGATTGCAACACCTGATCTTTTTTTTTTTTCTTCTTTCTATTTGCTTGGTAGGTCTTCCTCCGTCCCTTTATTTTGAACCTATGTGTGTATCTGCACAGAATTCAAGGTGTCCTGAATACTGCACACTGATGGATATTGACTCTTTATTCAATTTGCCAATCTGTGTCTTTTACTTGGGGCATTTAGCTCATTTCCATTTAAGGTTAATATTGTTATGTGTGAATTTGATCCTGTCATTATGATATTAGCTGCTTATTTTGCCCGTTAGTTGATGAAGTTTCTTCCTAGCATCAATGGTCTTTACAATTTGGCATCTTTTTGCATTGGCTGGTACCATTTGTTCCTTTCCATGTTTAGTGCTTCCTTCAGGAGATCTTGTAAGGCAGGCCTAGTGGTCACAAAATCTCTCAGCATTTGCTTGTCTGTAAACGATTTATTCCTCCTTCACTTATGAAGTTTGGTTTGTCTGGATATGAAATTCTGTGTTGAAAATTATTTACTTTAAGAATGTTGGACATTAGCCTCCACTCTCTTCTGGCTTGTAGTTTCTGCTAAGAGCTCCACTGTTAGTCTCAGTGGCTTCCCTTTGTGGGAAACCCAACCTTTCTCTCTGGTTGCCCTTAACATTTTTTCCTTCCTTTCAACCTTGATGAATCTAACAATTATGTGTCTTCGGGTTGCTCTTCTTGAGGAGTATCTTTGTGATGTTCCTGTATTTCCTAAATTTGAATGTTGAGCTGCCTTGCTAGGTTGGGAAAGGTGTCCTGTATAATATCCTGAAGAGTGTTTTCTAACTTGGTTCCATTCTCCCCATCACTTTCAGGTACATCAATCAAACATAGATTTGGTCTTTTCACATAGTCCCATATTTCTTGGAGGCCTTGTTCATTTCTTTTTTTCTATTTTTTCTCTAATCTTGTCTTCACTCTTTATTTCATGAATTTGTCTTCAATCACTGATATCCTTTTTTCCACTTGATCAAATTGGCTATTGAAGCTTGTGCATGCATCACGAGGTTCTCATGCTGTGGTTTTCAGCTCCATCAGGTCATTTAAGGTCTTCTCTACACTGTTTACTCTAGTTAGCATGAATAGGTATTGTTTCTAAGCAATATTGAAGACTTTTCTTTCTCCTTTGTCAAAATTCATTGCACCATGTGTGAAGGTTTATTCCTTGTCTCTCTATTGTATTTTACTGGTCTATGTGTCTGTTCAGTGAAATACTATTTGAATGCTTTGTAATAAAAATTGAAATGAAGAAGTGTGACATGGCTAACTTTGTTCTTCTTATGTAATATTGTTTTGCCTGAAGACTCATTGTACATTTTAGTATAGGTGTTTTTGTTGTTGTTCTTGTTGTTGTTGTTTGAGACAGAGACTCACTTTGTCACCCAGGCTGGAGTGCAGTAGCTCAATCTCAGCTCACCACAACCTTTGCCTCCTGGGTTGAAGCAATTCTCCTGCCTCAGCCTCCCAAGTAGCTGAGAGTACAGGCATCTGCCACCAAGCCCTGCTAATTTTTGTTTTTTTTTAGTAGAGATGGGGTTTCACCATGTTGGCCAGGCTGGTCTGGAACTCCAACCTCAGATGATTTACTCAGCTGGACCTCCCAAAGTGCTGGAAATACAGGCTTGAGCCATGTCACCCAGCCAGACATCAATGTTTTGTAGTTTTAATAATACAATTGTTTTATACTGTTAGTTAGTTTTATCACCAAGTGTTTAATCTTTTTAGTGCTATTGTAAGTAGATTTGTTTACTTAAGTTTTTTCAGTTTGTTGAATAATAGTCCACAAAATGCAACTGATTCATGTTTCTTTGATTTTGTATAATGCAACTTTCTGACTTTAATAATTGCAAGAAGGTGTGTGTGTGTTTGTGTGTGTGTGTGTGTGTGTGTGTAATTTTTAGACTTTCTACGTATAAGATCATCCTGTCTGCAAACACAGTTTGTTTGTTTGTTTGTTTTTTTAAGGACAGGCTTTTGCTCTGTTATCCAGTCTGGAGTACAGCAGTCTGATTATAGGTCACTGTAACCTTGAACTGCTGGACTTAAGCTATCCTCCCAACTCAGCCTCCCATATTTTTTGGACTGCAGGCATACACCATTACATCTAATTTTCTTTTTAAAATAAAAATTTCTGTAGAGATGAGGTTTCACTGTATTGCCCAGGTTGGTCTTAAACTCCTGGACTTAACTAATACTCCCTCCTCAGCTTCCAGTGTTTTGGAATTATAGGAGTAAGCCACCATTCTGGCCATATTTTACTTTTTTCTTTTCAAATTGGATGCTTTTAGTTTCTTTTTCCTGCTTGATTGCTCTGAATAGATCTTCCAGTACTGTGTCAAAGTGTTAGAACTTGGCATCCTTGTTCTCTTTCTGATATTGGAGGAAAAGTATGTAGTTTTCCTGTATTGACTATAACAGCATTTGTGGGTTTTTGTATATGGTCTTTATTATGTGAGGAAAAATTTTCTGTTTCTAGTCTGTTCAGTGTTTTTATGATGAAAGAGTATTACAGGTTGTCACTTGCTTTTTCTTCACCAACTTCAATGGTCATGTGGTATTTTTGTCTTCATTCAAGTAGCGTGGTATATTCTGTTGGTTGATGTTTGTACATTGACATTCTTTCATTCCAGGAACAAGATCACTGGTAATTGTGTATAATACTTTTAACATGCTGTTAAAATGTGCATTTTTTCATATGAATCCTCTGGGTGTACAACATACATACCAAATTTTATACAATTTAGTTAGAAATAATGCTTACCATTTCAATTAAAATATACAAACCTCACAATCCTATATGTTTTGTTGCCACATTCCTTTATTATGTGCTCAATTGTTACATTTTCAAACCAGGAAATCTTATTAACAACATTATAATAATTTTTTTCATTATTTTCACATTTCAAAAATTTAAGAGGTAAGATCAGCTTAAGAGACAAAAGTAGCCTATTTTACTTACGCAGATTCTTTAATATGTAAGTTTGGTATTTCATTTAAGTTTTCAAAATATTAAGCCATTATTTTCCAAAATATTTTTCTAAACCAATCTCTCTTTTTGGCATATTAGATACTTTGAATGGATGATAGATATTTTTATATTATTCTTTTTATTATTATTATTATACTTTAAGTTCTAGGGTACATGTGCACAATGTGCAAGTGTGTTACATATGTATATATGTGCCATTTTGGTGTGCTGCACCCATTAACTCATCGTTTACATTAGGTATATCTCTTAATGCTATCCCTCCCCCCATCCCCACCCACGACAGGCCACAGTGTGTGCTGTTCCCCACTCTGTGTCCAAATATTCTCATTATTTGATTCCCACCTGTGAGTGAGAACATGCAGTGTTTGGTTTTCTATCCTTGTGACAGTTTACTCAGAATGATGATTTCCAGCTTCATCCATGTCCTTATAAAGGACATGAACTCATTCTTTTTTATGACTGCATAGTATTCCATGGTGTATCCATGTCTATCACTGATGGACATTTAGGTTGGTTCCAAGTCTTTGCTATTGTGAATAGTGCCTCAATAAACATATGTGTGCATGTGCCTTTATAGCAGCATGATTTATAATCCTTTGGGTAGGTACCCAGTAATGGGATGGCTGGGTCAAATGGTATTTCTAGTTCTAGATCTTTGAGGAATTGCCACAGTGCTTTCCACAATGGTTGAACTAGTTTACAATTCCACCAATGGTGTAAAAGTGTTCCTATTTCTCCACATCCTCTCCAACACCTGTTGTTTCCTGATTTTTTAATGATTGCCATTCTAACTGGTGTGAGATGATATCTCATTGTGGTTTTGATTTGCATTTCTCTGATGACCAGTGATGATGAGCATTTTTTCATGTGTCTATTGGCTGCATAAATGTCTTCTTTTGAGAAGTGTCTGTTCATTTCCTTTGCCTACTTTTTGATGGGGTTGTTTGATTTTTCCTTGTAAATTTGTTTAAGTTCTTTGTAAATTCTGGATATTAACCCTTTGTCAGATGGCTAGATTGAAAAGATTTTCTCCCAATCTGTAGGGTGCCTGTTAACTCTGACGGTGGTTTCTTTTGCTGTGCAGAAGCTCTTTAGTTTAATTAGATCCCATTTGTCAATTCTGGCTTTTGTTGCCATTGCTTTTGTTGTTTTAGACATGAAGTCTTTGCCCATACCTGTATCCTGAATGGTATTGCCTAGGTTTTCTTCTAGGGTTTTTATGGTTTTAGGTCTGACATTTAAGTCTTTAATCCAACTTGAATTAATTTTCATGTAAGGTATAAGGAAGGAATCCAGTGCCAGCTTTCTACATATGGCTAGCCAGTTTTCCCAGAACCATTTATTAAACAGGAAATCCTTTCCACATTTCTTGTTTCTGTCAGGTTTGTCAAAGATCAGATGGTTGTAGATGTGTGGTATTATTTCTGAAGGTTCTGTTCTGTTCCATTGATCGGTATCTCTTCTTTTGGTACCAGTGCCATGCTGTTTTGGTTACGGTAGCCTTGTAGTATAGTTTGAAGTCAGGTAGCATGATGCCTCCAGCTTTGTTCTTTTGGCTTAGGATCGTCTTGGCAATGCGGGCTCTGTTTTGTTTACTTTAAAGTAATTTTTTCCAATTCTGTGAAGAAAGTGATTGGTAGCTTAATGGGGATGGCATTGAATCTGTAAATTACCTTGAGCAGTATGGCCATTTTCATGACATTGATTCTTCCTATCAAAGATAGTCCTGGAGAAGAGCAACTCCAAGACACATAATTGTCAGATTCACCGAAGTTGAAATGAAGGAAAAAATGTTAAGGGCAGTCAGAAAGAAAGGTCAGGTTACCCATGAAGGGAAGCCCATCAGACTAACAGTGGAGCTCTCCACAGAAACTCTACAAGCCAGAAGACAGTGGGGGCCAATATTCAATATTCTTTTAGTAAAGGATTTTCAACCCAAAATTTCATATCCAGCCAAAGTTCAAATTTCATATGAAGCCAAGCTTCATAAGTGAAGGAGAAATAAAATCCTTTACAGACAAGCAAATTCTGAGAGACTTTGTCACCACCAGGCCTGCCTTACAAGAGCTCCTGAAGGAAGCACTAAACATGGAAAGGAATAAACGGTACCAGACACTGCAAAAACATGCCAAATTAAAAGACACAGACTGGCAAATTGGATAAAAAGTCAAGACCCATCAGTGTGCTATATTCAGGAGACCCATCTTATGTGCAGAGATACACACAGGATCAAAATAAAGGGATGGAGGAAGATATACCAAGCAAATGGGAAACAACAACAACAACAAAAAAGCAGGGATTGCAATCCTAATGAGAAAACAGACTTTAAACCAACATAGATCTTCAAGAAGAGATAAAGAATGTCATTACATGATAGTAAAGGCACCAATTCAACAAGAAGAGCTAAGTATCCTAAATATATATGCACCCAATACAGGAGCACCCAGATTCATCAAGCAAGTCCTTACAGACCTACAAAGAGATTTAGACTCCTACACAATAATAATGGGAGACTTTAATACCCCACTGTCAACATTAGACAGATATACCAGACAGAAAGTTAAAAAGGATATCCAGGAATTTAATTCAGCTCTACACCAAGCAGACCTAATAGACATCTACAGAACTCTCCACCCCAAATCAACAGAATATACATTCTTCTCAGCACCACATCACACTTATTCCAAAATTGACCACATAGTTGGAAGTAAAGCACTCCTCAGCAAATGTAAAAGAACAGAAATGATACTTTATATTATTATAAATGTTTCTCAGGGCCAATATTTTTTTCTAATTTTTTTGTTGTTCATATTGGACAATTCTTATTTTCAAATTTATTGACTTTTTATGTTGTTATCTCTTTATACTATTGAACTTCTTCCACCAAATATACTGGTTTTGTTTTTGTTTACTCTGAAATGTTCGAAATACTCTTGATTGTCATGAGTTGATTTTATTATATTTTCTGCATAATTTTTGTTGTGTATTTTTATATTGTATTTTGAGCATTTAAAATATGTTTTGGGATTCTAGCCTTATTAAAATCTTCATGGGAATGTTTATTTCTCCTAATATGGTGTTACATATGTACACCTCAGAATTTAATATGCAGGTAAATCCTCTTACCCTTTTAGCTCTTCCCTTCAGTCTATGGTTCTCCGTATTTCCCTTTCTTGGGTTTTGGCAAACTAAGTGCCAATGTCATGTAATTGGTATAGGGTGGAAAGAGTCCGTAGATCTTCTGTCTTTAGATATTTTCAGTGTATCTGAGGATGATAGAGCAACCACTTCACTAGTGGAACATGCCTAATAAGATGAGGGAAAATGTAACAAATCTCTGAGAGTTGTCACCTAATTGCCAGTAACTGCCAGAGTGAAGAGACTCAACATATATCCAATTCAGTGCCTGTTACTACCAGTTTGGAGAAAGAAGCTGTAATTGAATTGCTGAGGCTCCCCTGGTTTGCAATATAAGGTCAACAGATCTCTACTTTACTGGGACAAATACTGCTGATGGGGATGGAGAAGAGTTTTGCCCAACTGTTGCCACTTGCCTAATATAGATGGTGGGAAGCACAGATACCTGCCCTGGAATCACTATTGCTGCTAATGCATAGTTCACAGAGAGGTAACCAACCTCTCTCCTGTAGTAACCATTAGAGTAGCTGATTGCAGTAGGGAGATTTTGCTTTTTAGGCTTTGGACTAGCTTAGGGTAGGGAAACTTCCAAAAATTCCTTTTCTAACCCATCCTTGTTTTTCCTTCTTTTACTCCTGTCCACTGGCTAAAGAGAACATTACGTGCAGCTGAGAATTTTCTATATAGGTTAAATCACTTACTCCTTTAGCTCTTCCCTCAGTCACTGGTTTCCAATGTTTCTTTTAGGAGTTTCCCTTGTCTGTGCCTATCCTTGGTTTTAGACTTCAGTTCCCCCAGAGATTATATGAGACATATAGTACCTAAAGACAACACAAAACAAAACTTTTCAAGAACTCAAAAGACCCTTATTTTCTCCCCAGCCTGTTCACTATTACCCTCCTTTTTGAATTTTCTAGCAGCTACATAATGTCCAGGATATTATCCATAGTCAGACAAAGGAAGAGTAAAATGTGCTTGCTCTCTCCTAGATATAGAAATTGAAACAAGAAATTTTAATGTTTTAAAACTTTATCGAGGGAGAGGGGTAAGGGAAGACAGCACAGTAGAAACTGCTAGGAACGAATCTCCTCCCTGAAATAACAATTCTAATGGCAGAACCTGTTTGATGTAACTATTGCAGAACTCTGGAGTCTATTTGATAATTTGTCACTTCTAGGGGAAGGCTTTATTGTCAAATTTCAGTTGATTTCCAGTAATTCAGCTCTTAGCTCTTAGACATACATAGCATGACCACATGACTCAACTCCAACCCTTATTACCGTGGCAAGCAGTGCTACCCATGTTCCTGGAGCAGCTTGCATGTGACATACAGAAGTCAGGAAGGGAAACAAGGACCTTATTATCCAGATATCAGAAATGGGCTGATTGCTGCTTCTAATAAAAGAGGTAAAGGCACAAAGTCAATTCATCATTTTTGCAGTACGCCCTGACTTAAATGTATTCTATCTGATATAAAGATGGCTAAAGCCATCTTTAATCTGTTTATTTTTCTTTTTTGTCCTATTGGCTTTCAGACTAGGATTGAAGGGCTAGAACTCCCAAAAGCTAGCTACTACAAATATAGAAGAATTTAGAAAGTCAGCAGATTTGATGCCCAAGGTAAGGCACATCTGAGAATAACTGGAGAAGACTTTATGTTTATATTTCTGTGAAAGCCAATCCCTGACACCAAAACACCTTGCAACACAACAGGCAAACAATCTGATTTTCAGGATACGCACATTATAATATTCAAATATCCAGCTTTCAACAAGTAACATAAGGCATACCAAGGCATACCAAGAAACAAACAAACAAAAAAAAATGGGTCATTTCAAGGAAAATATGAATAAACAGAAAAAACTCTGAGAAAGATCAGATGGCTGACTTACTAGACAAAGGTATTAAAACAACTGTTAAAAGGTGGTTAAAGAGTAAAAGAAACACATGGACAAAGTCAAGAAAATGGTGTGTGAACAAAATATATTTATCAATTAAAAATAGAAAACAGGGTGGGTACAGTGGCTCATGCCTGCAATCCTAGCACTTTGAGAGGCCAAGGTTGGGGGATCACCTAAGGTCAGGCATTTGAGACCAGTCTGGCCAATATAGTGAAACCTGTTCTCTACTAAAAATGCAAAAATTAGCTGAGCATGGTGGCAGGTGCCTGTAATCCCAGCTACTCAGGAGACAGAGGAAGGAGAATCACTTGAACCTGGATGGAATAGGTTCAGTGAGCTGAGATCATGCTACTTCACTCCAGACTGGGTGAAAGTTTTTTTTTTTTTTTTTTTTTGAAACTGTGTCTCGAAAAATAAAAATAAAAACAAAAACAGAACATAAAAAGGAACCAAAAAGAAATTCTGAACTGAACTGTATTTTCACCTCAGAGGTAAAAAACTTACTAGAAGGGTTCAAAGGCAGATTTGAGCACACAGAAAAAAGTATCAGAAAAGTTGATGATGGACAAAAATGTATTAAGAAAAAAATATTGAAGAAAAGTAAATAGAGCCTAAGAGACACGTGGGACCCCATCAGGTAGACCAACATAGACACTCTGGAGTTCCAGAGGGAGGGAGGGAGGGATGGAGTAAGGGACGGAATATTTGAAGAAGTAATGGCTGAAAACTATGAAATTTTGAGGAAATACATGAATATAAACATTCAAAAAGCTCAATGAATTCCAAGTAGAATGAACACAAAGAAACCTACATCTACACACTACAATCAAACTGGTCAAAGACTAAGAGAGTTAGAAGTCAGAGAGAGAAATGACTTGCCCCACACAAAGCATTTTTATTAAGAATGCTAGCAAATATTTTATCAGAATACTTGGAGGCAAGAAGGAAATGGGTTGATAATCAAAATACTGAAAGAAAAAAATCTGTCAACTTTGAATTCTAAATCTGGCAAAATTGTCTTTCCAAATAAGGAAGAAATTAAGATAGTAAGCCATCCTCAAATAAAAGCTGAGGGAGTTTATTACCACTGGACTTTCCATGGAAGTTATTACCACTAGACTTTTTTATAGTTTCCACTAAAAATGGTACTTCAGGTTGAAATGAAAGAGCACTAGAAAGTAAGTAAAAGAAGAAATGAACCCTTACGGCAAAAGTAAATGAAAATGTAAAAGACAGTACTATTTAACTTTCGTTTTTGACTCCATGTTTTGTTGTCAACATTATTTCAGCATTAACACACAAAAAAGTCCACGTTTTTGGACACTCAATTCAGTAGGAAGCAATTTTATGACATCAATACCTGATAGAATTTAGGTACTGATGAAAGCTATAGGAGCAGAATTTTTGTATGCTATTAAAATGAACCTGCTATAAATTCGAATTACAGTGTTATAAATAATTCTTATGACAACTACAAAGAAAATAGTTATAACATATACACAAAAGAAAATTAGAAAAAAAATGGCAACTGTTTATTCCCAAAGTCACCTAAACACAAAGACCATGATGTAGGAAATAAGGAACAAAAAGGTGTACGGTATAAAAACATAAGTAGCAAATTGGTAGAAATAAGTTCTTCCTTGTGATTGATTTTTTAAATGTAAATGAATTAAACTCTCTAATCAAAAGACAGAAATTCATGAATGGTTAAAAATACAAGACAAAACATAACAAAACAGGAACGCAAGTATGTGTTGTCTACAAAATAATTTAGATTTAAAGACCCAAACAGAGGCTTATCTCCAAGATGGCTCACTAGATGCAGCTAGCAAATGCCACTTCCACAGAGTGACACCATGATTTTGACTACACCGTCATAATTTGAACACACCTTCTGAGAGAAGACACCAAATGCAGATGAAAAAAAATGCAGATACTTAGGCTGCAGATGGAGAAAGCTGGGGATCCTGCATGCACTACCTGAATGCTATGGCTGATTTTTGACCCTGAATGGTGGCTGGGGAAGGGGTGACTAAGGCACAAGGGGACAGCTCACTCTTCTTGCAGACACCGTGTCTGGGATACCAGGTGTAGGGAATTTCACACCACCATGGATGTTTGAGGTATCAGGGAGATCTGCCTGGAGA
>NC_045456.1:24910534-24927607 GCF_002776525.5 Piliocolobus tephrosceles | reverse complement strand
GTGTGTGTGTGTGTGTGTGTGTGTGTGTGTGTGTGTGTGTAGAGAGAGAGAGAGACAGAGAGAGAGAGAGACAGAGAGAGAGAGAGATTAGATCTGTGTCTGTTCCCCAAATCTCATGTCGAAACGTAATCCCCAATGTTGGAGGTGGGACGTGGTGGGAGGTGATTGGATCATGAGGGCAGTTTCTCTTATGAGATCTGTTTTTTTGGTTGTGTTTTGTTTGTTTCTTTTTCTTTTTCTTTCTTTTTTTTTTTTAAATGAGGTGAAGTTTCACTCTGTTGCCCAACCTGGAATGTAGTGGTGCAATCTCAGCTCACTGCAAACTCCGCCTCCTGGGTTCAAGCAATTCTCCTGCCTCAACTAGCCTCCCAACTACCTGGAACTACAGGCACACACCACCATGCCTGGCTAATTTTTGTATTTTTAGTAGAGACAGGTTTTCACCATGTTGGCCAGGCTGGTCTCGAACTCCTGACCTCGGTGGCTCAGCCTCCCAAAATGATGGGATTACGAGTGTGAGCCACGGTACCTGGCCATGAGATAGGCTTTTGAAAAGCATGTGGCAACTCCCCACTCTCTTGGTCCTGGTCCAGCCATGTAAGATGCACCTATTTCTCTTTGCCGTCTGCCATGATTTTAAGTTTCCTGAGGCAGAACCCACTATGCTTCCTGTACATCCTATGGAATTGTAGACCAATTAAGCTTCCTTTCTTTATGAATTACCGAGTTGTAGTTATACTTTATAGCAGTGTGAGAACAAACTAATACAGTATGTGTATGCCTGAGAATAAGAAAGTATTAGTTGCAAAGAGAGTTTTGACTGCTCTTTTCCCTGTAGCCCCACTAGCATAGGGAACCATGCTAGTCAATTTTTTTCAACTGAGACTTCAAAGAGTAGCTTAACTCTATTCTACAAAGAGATTTATGAGGAGTCTACAATACAAGATAACAATATATATATGCACTACCCAGTTATTCTTCCCTTTGTAGTTTTATTAGAAAATAGTTTCTTGGCTGATAAAGTTCCTGCTGGTATACCTTGTTTCTCTGTGATTAGACTTGCCCACTCAAGTGTCTGTCTGCCCAGCAATCTGTAATAGTCTGGCCTGGGGCCGAGAGAAAAACAGGACCAAGTTCCTTGCAGTCAATTTAACATTTGTCCCACTCCTTCCCACCTTTGTAGCAAAAAAGCAATTTTTTGGGTCGTGCAGAATGCATGTGGTAAACAATAAGTGCTGGCCAGGCGTGTTGGGTCATGCCTGTAATCCCAGCACTTTGGGAGGCCGACACGTCAGATCACGAAGTCAAGAGATTGACACTAGCCTGGCCAGCATAGTGAATCCCTATCTTAACTAAAAATACAAAAATTGGCTGGGCATATTGGTGCACACCTGTAGTCTCCTGAGGCAGCAGAATCGTTTGAACCCAGGAGGCAGGTGGAGGTTGCAGTGAGCCAAGATTGTACCTCTGTACTCCAGCGTGGGTGACAGAATGAGACTCTGTCTCAAAAAAATAAAAATAAAAAGTTAATAAGTGCTGTCAAATATACTTCTTCCTCCACTTTAACCCTGTTATCTCCTTCTTTTCCAAATCTGTGGCTTTTTTCCCTTAAATTTTTCTTATGCATCATCTCGCTCCATTAAATAAGATTAATAATTTGCTTATTTTTAATATGGTGATGATTTTAATATGGTAAATAAAATGATGATTCCCCAAAGATGTCTATGTTCTAATCCTTGGAACGTGTTATTATGTAACCTAATGGTGTTAAAAGAATTTTGAGTGTGTGATTAGATTAAGAACCTTAAAATGGAGAGGTGTCCTGGTAGATCCATAGTCAATATACTTAGAGACAAGAATTTTTTTTTTTTTTTTTTTTTTTTTTAAGCAGACTCTTGCTCTGTCACCCAGGCTAGAGTGCAATGGCACAATTTCGGCTCATTGCAACACTCTGATCCAAGACTAAGGTGTTGAGATCAAGCAATTCTCCTGCCTTAGCCTCCCAAGTAGCTGGGACTATAGGCATATGCCACCATGCCCAGCTAATTTTGTATTTTTAGTAGAGATGGGATTTCACCATGTTGCCTGGGCTGGTTTCAAACTCCTGACCTCATGATCCACGCACTTCAGCCTCCCATAGTGCTGGGATTACAGGCATTAGATACTGCACCTAGCCTCTTTTTTCTGTGTGATTATGAGCAAGTTTGCTAATACCTCTAAAATGAGCACAGCACCTACATTGCAGTATTATTTTCAGATAAAGTGAGTGAAGTGTTGTCTTACTTAGGCTTCATAAGATACCTTGGACTGGGTGCTTAAACAACAAAGAATTTATTTCTCACAGTTCTGAGGCTGGGAAATCCAAGATCAAGGTGTTAAGATGAAGTTTGGTTAACTTTTTCTGGTGAGGGCTCTCTTCATGGTTTACAGTCTGCCATTTTCTTGCTATATTTACTCATGGTGTAGAGAAATCCAAGTTCAGTCTCCTTCTCTTCCTATTGAAGACAAGACATTAACTCTATTATGCAGGCCCCACCTGTACCTCATCTAAACCTAATTACTGCCCATAGGTATTCCCAAATGCTATTGTTTTGGGGGCTAGGACTTCAACCTATACATTTGTGGGAAGGGGAACACTTTCAGTCCATAAAAAGGATTTATCACTGTATTCCAAAAGTAGGTAGCAATTAATGTTGAAACTAGATTAAATTTAAGTATATTTTTTTGTCTATTACTTTATTGTCAGTCAATGAAAAATACTCATGGAGCACTTACAACCATGTATAGTATAGGAAATTATCATTACCCTTAAACAGCACTCACAATCTAAATGAGGCTATCTTTTTCCACAGTACCTGCTAGAATGCATAAAATAACAGTAACCAACATTTACACAAGCCTTTTTGTTTGTACTTCTGGGATATTTGTAGGTTTCCTAAAGGGCAACACCCCTTTGCATAGCCCCTTATTGCTTAGTAACAGTCCTTTTGTACTCATTAACCTGCACTTTCTATGTTAAATTCTAGCACAACCTCTGCCTAGTTGTGGTAACTTGAGTGTGTAATAGCTTCTCTATGCTTCAGTTTCATTATTTATTAAATGAAGAAGAATAATAGTACTACTTCATAAGAGCTATGTGAGAATTAGATAGGTTGATACATATTATAAAGGCACCTGAAATGTAGTAAGTGGCCAATATATTCTGCCCTTTTAATTTCACTTCTGTGAGGGGTGCTACAGCTAACAAAGGAAATGGACAGCCTTAAAGGGGAAAATACTAGTCAGTCATATATTCAGCATATATCCTATGGTGGAAGTAGTAGTGATTGTGGGACCAATGATATCTACTACACATGCTTCTTCAACCAGGTTATGAGGTATTGTAAATGAATACTTTCTCTTGCTTTTGGTCACAATTTGCAGCATTTCTGGCTAAACATAGCCATTAGCTATAGGTGAGTTTCACAGAAGTAGCTTGAAACATAAGTACCCCTAACATCATAGGAACAGCACATATTTTATACTTCTGCCTCAGTGACTTTCCTAATACTTCATAGTAATTTGGACAGCATTTTATATTCAGAAGAGGCTAGTGGATAATCTCAAAATCATGGTGTTTCAAATAAAGTTACATAACAACAATGTTAGAAAATAAATACTGGCTGAGTGTGGTGGCGCATGCCTATAATCCCAGTGCTTTTGAAGGTTGGGATTATAATCTTTGCTCACTGCAACTTTCACCTCTCAGGTTCAAGTGATTCTCCTACCTCAGCCTTCTGAGTAGCTGGGATTACAGGCACCCTCCACCACGCCCAGCTAATTTTTGTATTTTCAGCAGAGACAGGGTCTCACCATATTGGCCAGGCTGGTCTCAAACTCCTGACCTCATAATCCACCTGCCTTGGCCTCCCAAAGTGCTGGGATTACAGGCATAAGCCACCTCACCTAGCCACTTCTGTTTAATCTTTAAATTATTTTTAAGGTAACACTTTTGATAACTCTCCCTTCAAACAATGAATTTCCCTCTCCTTCAATGTGGACTGGATTTAATGCTTGCTTTCTGTATTCGTCAGGGTTCTCCAGAAAAATGGAATCAATAAGACCATAGAGGGTGTGTGTGTGTGTGTGTGTGTGTGTGTGTCTCTGTGTGTGTGAGACTTATTATGAAAAATAGGCTCACGAAATTATGAAAGCAGAGAATTTGCGAGATCTGTAGCCAGCAAGCAGGAGAGGAGGTGTAAGTTCCAACAGACTGACCAACTGGCTCAAGCTTCAGAAGAGCTCATGTTTCAGGCTGAGTACAAAGGTAGAGGAAAAAGATATCCCAGTTTGGCCTACATGCCATGACTCATGCCGATAATCCTAGCACTTTGGCCGGGCGTGGTTGCTTAAGCCTGTAATCCCAGCACTTTGGGAGGCGGAGACGGGCGGATCACGAGGTCAGGAGATCAAGACCATCCTGGCTAACACAGTGAAACCCCTTCTCTACTAAAAAAAATACAAAAAACTAGCCGGGCGAGGTGGCGGGCGCCTGTAGTCCCAGCTACTTGGGAGGCTGAGACAGGAGAATGGTGTAAACTCGGAAGGCTGAGCTTGCAGTGAGCTGAGATCCGGCCACTGCACTCCAGCCCGGGCAACAGAGGGAGACTCCGTCTCAAGACAAAACAAAACAAAACAAAATCCTAGCACTTTGGACACTAAGGTGGGCAGACTGCCTGAAATCAGGAGATCCAGGCCAGCCTGGGCGATGTGGTGAGACTCCCACCTGTACTAAAAATACAAAAAATTATGTGGGCGTGGTGCTGCAGTCCTGTAATCTGAGCTACTGGGGAGGCAGACATGAGAGGATTACTTGAACCTGGCAGGCAGGGGCTGCAGTGTGGCAATCTTGGCTCACTGCAACCTCCGCCTACCAGGTTTGAGCCACTGTACTCCATCCTGGGCAACAGTTAGAATATGTCAGAAAAAAAAAAAAAAAAAAAAGATATCCCAATTTGAAAGCAGTCAGACAGGAGAAATTCCTGTTAACTTAAAGGAGAGTTATAATTTTTTGCTTAACTTCAATTGATTGCACAAGGCCTCTGTCTTACGCAAGCTGATCTGTTTTACTTAGTCTACCCACTTACATGTGAATTTCATCCAAAAACACTCTCACAGACATACCCAGAATAATTGGCCAGAGATCTCATGGCCCCGTCAAATTGACACAAAATTAATAATCACATCTCCTAAAAATTGAATGTTGCAAAAGTGTCAGGTACCACACACTAAACGCTTCCTCATAAATATTTAATCTGGAGTGAATTTTGGGGTGTTTTTTTTTTTTTTTTTTTTTTTTTTTTTTTTTTTTTTTTTTGAGACGGAATCTTGCTCTGTCGCCCGGGCTGGAGTGCAGTGGTCAGATCTCAGCTCACTGCAAGCTCCGCCTCCCGGGTTCACACCATTCTCCTGTCTCAGCCTCCCGGGTAACTGGGACTACAGGCGCCGCCACCACGCCCGGCTAGATTTTTGTATTTTTAGTAGAGACAGGGTTTCACTGTGTTAGCCAGGATGGTCTTGATCTGACCTCATGATCCGCCCGTCTCGGCCTCCCAAAGTGCCGGGATTACAGGCTTGAGCCACCGCGCCCGGCATGGGGTTGATCTTTTTGGAGGCTTTTTACAAAAGGACCAGAAAAAATAAATGCTTACATGTAAAAAGACAGACATTTACATTTCAGTTATTGTGGATTTGCAAGCATCGGTTCATTAAAGTCAGCCCCCAATCACCAAAACCGTGAAGTAAAGAACTGTATTTCCAAACCCACTGTGCCAAAGGGAATAGTTAAGCTTGGAAAATGGGTCACACAGACACTCTTTTCTAAATAGAGAGCTTCAAGACAGTAGGCCATATAATCTCCCCAGGTGGCCTCTGTCTTCTCAACAATGCAAATGAACAACTTATCTTCCCAAGTCTGGGGGAAGAGGAGCCTAGAAATCATGGAATGCATGTTTGACTTTTTTCTCTACTTCATGTTGACTTTACGTTGTGTAAAGTGCAGATTTACCGAGTATAAGATCAATACAGAATTGTGTTTTTCTACCCATTCCCTTTCACATGCAACATGTGGAATCAATGAGTGCTAAACAAAACCTCAAGAAAATACAACCAATTGTCTCATTTGTCTGCCTGCCCCATTTTTTTCTACCTCCCTTGCCTCTTGCCCACTTGTTTTCTCTTTAAATATTGAAGCCCTCAAAACCCTCTTTGGAAAAAGTGTTAGCTACATATCCTACTGTTGCCTGTGTTTCTTTTTCCCAAATACGTACTCAATCTAGGCAAAATCAACTGCTAAACTGATGGAGAAATGTGTCAGATACTTTTTTAGTTCTGTTCTTTGGAGATCTGCTCTTACTTTTGGAGATCTGTACTTACTCCAGAATTCTAGAGTTTGCCTTGAATTCAGGCTTCTTAAGTTTAAATCTACAGTATATCGCTTATGGGTATGGGATCTCCACCCACTCCATGTCTAACTTTTCTTGCAAAGCAGGAATAGGAACTCATATCCATTTGAGAATGATGTATGCAAAATGTTTATAGCATATTAACATATAATAGTCAAAGAATGCTGGCTCTTTTTTTTTCATCTAGATTAATGTATTTATATACAACATTTTAAAGTTGTTAAAGTAGTGTAAACACTGGACTCTTTCATTCATAGCTCTTTTATTTGTGAAATAAATTGTTTTAATATGGAGGTAGCTCACATGTAGCTAAAGAGTTAGTATCACACATAGCTCAAAAGTTATTACCAAAACCTATTATCACTTTTCCCACAATTAAGTACAGGTGGATGGTAACATTAATAATGAAGACAAATGGCAGGCGTGAAGACAAATTGGCTTAATGGAAGCCACTTCCTAAAGTGATTATTAAAAAGGCTAATTACAATTAAATATAGCTATGAAAAAAGATTAGGGAAATTTTAAAGCTACATTTTAAAAAAAGGGAATTAGCATTAAAGCACCTAGGCATAGGAAGTGGCTGAGATGGCTTTTTTAAAAATAATATTTCAACATGGTTACCTCTCTTGCATATTTATACCTGGTTGCAGGAATAAATGAAGCGTTTCCCATAACAATGGAAAATACTGTTACGGATTGCTCTGGGCTATGTTGAAACAAAATGCAGTATGTGTAGGGTCTTCAGTTTATCCTTGAAGTACAAAAAATGTCTAAACAGTAAGAATAATATGAAGATATATGTGTTTATCATACGACAAGTACTGTTTTTAGCTCTTTGCATACTTTAATCTTCATATATTTATCCTAATTTTACAGGAGAAAAATGAAGCACAGAAATGATCCACTAGCTGCTGAGTCCAACAGAGCTCCTATTGCTAATAACAGAGCTCCTATTGCTCTTAACACTTATATGCTAGCTTTAGAATAATGGCCATAAATTGTGGGTTTTCTTAATTGTCCTTAGTCATATTTATTTCAGATAAGGGTAAGAAAGAAAGTCAAGGGAAATCTATGGTAGTTCTGCATACACTGGAAAAGCACTATTAACTAATTTAGTTACCCTATGGTCTTGCTTCTAGTACAGAGGGACCAGAAAACAGGTGCAGTGAAGTTTGATTTAGTATGATGCCAAATACTCAGAATGTTTATAATGATATGGTTAAAAGATGAAGGTACACAGCATGAAATAACGTAGTTTTGGAACAGTTTCCAAACTTACTACCTTTTATTTGGAGCTTTCAGCAAGAAAGTACTTCTTGCCATAAAAAGACGAATAGAAGCCAAACTAAAGCTGCTTGGCTTTAATTCTAAAATATATTTCATTTGAAAAAATGATGTTCTTGAACACGGAGTTAGCAAAGTATTTCAGATTTTGTCTGGGATCCATAGCATTGCTAATCTTAGCATTTAGTAGAATGATGAATAGACAATAAAACATGACAATTGTACTTCTCATTATTTTATTTTTAATTAATTAACTGATTTTCTTTTATTTTATTAATTTTTTTTTGGAGACAGGGTCTCACTTTACTATTGAGGCATATGCAATAGTGCAATTATGGCTCACTGCAGTCACGACATCTAGGGCTCAAGTCAACCTTCTAACTCAGTCTCCCAAAAAAGTAGCTGGTACAACAGACATGTGCTACCCTACCTGGCTAATGTTTTATTTTTTGTAGAGATAGGGTGTTGCTGTGTTGTCAAGGTTGCTCTCAAATGCTTGGGCTCAGGTGATCTGCCCACCTTGGCCTCTTTTGATGCTGGGATTATATGGGAGTCACTGTGCCAACCCTCATTATTTTAAATGGACTAAAAACAGGTGTGGCTTACTGGGTACATAAGGAAATACAAAATGACAAGTAAGCTAAATATACAATCCCTTGGTTAATATTGTCTGTTATAGCTAAAAAGAAAAGTAAAAGAGTGTTGGGGGCAAATTCTAATACTAGGCCAAGCTCAGATTTCAGCGATGTTTACATTTCAGTCTCAGCTTTGACTGATAGCCTGAGGACTACTATCAAAGGAGAAAATTGGGCTGGGCTTGGTGGCTCAAGCCTGTAATTCCAGCACTTTGGGAGGTGGAGGCAGGCAGATCACGAGGTCAGGAGTTCAAGACCAGCCTGACCAACATGGTAAAATTTCATCTCTACTAAAAATACAAAAAAAAATTAGCTGGGCATGGTGGCATGTGCCTGTAATCCCAACTACTCAGGAGGCTGAGGCAGGACAATCATTTGAGCCCAGGAGGTGGAGGTTGCAGTGAGCTGAGATCATGCCACTGCACTCCAGCCTGAGCAACAGAGAGACTTCATGTCAAAAAAAAGGGGGAAAATTGTATCAACCCAACAGCCAACACATCTAGGACCACACATCACCAAACCAATTGTATAGGTAATCACTTCTCAGCCTCTTGACTAAGATCAAGTGCAACACTCCAAGTAAAAGAAGGGTAGAACCAAGAAGCTACAAGAAGTAACTATAGAGTGAAAAAGGATTTTATTGTTTTGTGGATTGGTATTGTTAGCTTTCTAAAGAATCTTGACTGAATGGATTGTAACAGCAACAAACTGCTCCTAAGAGCAGGGCATTTGGTTTTGAATGTTAATAAATAGAAGACCGTGTTTTGATTGATGTAAGATTCACAGTTCAGTATTGAACAACACAGAACACTGTATGTGATTTCCAAGAGAAAGTTAGCTAATGTCTTATTGGGGGGAAGTCCCTTTTTATGGATATATCCTATAGTCTTACTGAAACAAAACTGAGAAATAGTCCTAGAAGTCATATTGGATATCTTGTCTCGGATTCATTTTATGGGCCTTAGAGGTACTCAGAAGATTCATAGGAAAGGGAAAAAGGAAAAGGAGGGACTGTGAATCACAGACTGATTCACAAAAAAGAGATTTTCACAGGAAAGGAAAGGAAAAAGGACCCTGAATAAATCTGCACAATTTATCTCAGTTTCCACGTATTTAAAAAGCCAGGAGTAAAAGATAACAATAAGAAACTTGACTTTGAATTGTCTGGGTAATTATCTGATGGACAGATGAATCAAGATGAAGATTGACATAGGGTCAATCTTCATCAATCATACTGATTTGATCCAAGACTGGGGACCCAAAGCACATATATAGTTGAAATGTGCAGAGGATAAATATTTTTCTGGGTTTCAATGCCATGGGAACACCATGCACTGTGATTCCAAGACCTGGTGGGGACTACAGTTAAGAGGGTAAGTGCATCCAACAGTGATTAATTTAAGGTGAATATCTGCAAGAAAATCTGAGATGAACAAACTTTGTGATGTGGTTTGTCTGACTGTGATGGCATGGGCCTATCCAACTTCTCCAACTTCTCCCCAGTCTGGCTCTATCATCCAAGTTGGACAGCAGTGGCGTGATCATGGGTCACTGCGGCCTTTACTGCCTGGGTTCAGGTGATTCTCTCACTTCAGCCTCCCATGTAGCTGGGACGACAGGCAACTGTCACCACATCTGGCTCATTGTGTGCAGAAATGTGGTTTTGCCATGTTTCCCATACTGGTCTCCAACTTCTGGGCTCAAGCAATCCACCTGTCTTAGTCTCGTGAAGTGCTGGAATTATAGGCATGAGCCACTGAGCTCAGGCTGTGCTACTTCTTATAGTAAAATAGAAGGCATGAAATTTGCCCTCAGGCCAGTCTTGATTGAATACATTAAAATGGAAATAACTAGAACTACCTATGTCATAAAAACTGTTGAAACAGCGTAGGATACTTTGTGGACAACAATAAAATCCCAAACAAAAAACTCTTTAATTAATTTAATTAGAAACCAAAGGACTAGTACTGATATCTAGAGTAAGCTTTTTGCGACCTGGAAGAGTTGATGGAAACAAATCTGCAATAACGTAGTGCTGCATGTACCATCAATAGTGTCTGACATTCCTTTCCACAGTACAAAAAAGACTATAGGATAGTGATATTCATTCATTCATCTTGCAAATGTTTTTCTTTGTCTCAATCTTGCAAGAGTCAACTCCATGTGGAAAAGATCCCAACTGACATTTACTATTAATATTTTGCCATAAGGTTACTATCATAAGTTGGTTATGAGAGATCTGGGCTTGATGCAATTCTTGAATGTAATACTACAACATAGTGAAGATGACATGTTAAAATCTGAAACTGAAAAGCAATGCAACAGAGACTTTATATATGTTGATTCACATGACCAACAAAGAGAGATCATAAATCCAGCAAAGATCCAGAGATGCACCCAGATGGTGAAATTCTTAGAAAAACCTGGAAGGATACATTGTGACACTTCCCAGGTGACCTAGAATGAATTTCTGTCATTACATATTCCTAATCAAACAGGAAGCCCAGCATTTGGTTGAATAGGATTTTGGGGATTCACATTACACATCTGAAAATATTTCTAGCTCCTTTCAAGAACACTACCCAAAAGAAGTTTCATTTAAGGGACATTATGTTAATTGAAAAAATCCAGGAAATATAAAGACCAAGTACTGCATGTTTTCATTCACAGACAGGAAATAAAAAGTTGATCTCATGAAGGTAGAGAGTAGAAAGACTACCATAGGCTGGGAAGAACACTGGGCAGGGGAAGAGATGAGTTGGTTAATGGGTACAAATACCGTAAGAAGGAATAGGTTCTAATGTTTGACAGTATAGGAGGAAGACTATAGGTATGAATAATTATATTTCCATATAACTGCAAGATTAGATTTGGAATGTACTCAACACAAATAAATGATACATGTATGAGGTGACATGTATTATAGATGTTTCAGATTTTAGGATTACTTTATGGTAATACACCAATATACCAATTAATGATTTGGCCATTACTCATTGTGTACTTGTATCAAAATATCATTTGAACTTTGTAAATACGTACAATTATAATGTGTCAACTTAAAAAAAGAGAGTGGGGTCTATTTAAATAAGAAATTGCACTAAGACAGGCCATGTCTGAATTTCAAAAAGTGCTGTCAATATTTTGGGGTCTTATGATTCATATTCTGATTTTGGAAGGGTTTGCAGGTTCTTAGGCAGACTGAAGCTATGGTTAAAGAAACAAAAATCTGCACATGCCACTCCACAGCAATAGCTGGGAATTTTGGACCAGGAAATTCCTGGATGCCATAACATGTGCCATTTGAGATATAATTACTAACTCGCCTTGCATTGGTGTAGCTTGCCTAGATGAGCTAATTATTAGCTTGTCTTGCCTGTTTCTGAG
Organism: Piliocolobus tephrosceles; assembly: GCF_002776525.5. Classification (NCBI taxonomy): domain Eukaryota; kingdom Metazoa; phylum Chordata; class Mammalia; order Primates; family Cercopithecidae; genus Piliocolobus; species Piliocolobus tephrosceles. The sequence continues at coordinate 24,915,858 of NC_045456.1, read as the reverse complement.
ACAAAGTAATCCTAAAATCTGAAACATCTATAATGTGTTGTATGAATTAAGAAAACATTCTAATGAAGAAGTGCTCAGAAGAGTTCCAAAATAACATGGAAAATGGGTTTACAGAGGAACATGTTACCAGGAAATTGCAAGGAGGTTCTCATCATGTTAAAGAGCAGGTAGTCTCTTTTTTCCTATGATCAAGTTTGGAACCACTTCAGGAACTACTGCATCCTATTGTTTCATGGGCAATGCCCTTTGAATAGCTCCCTACTGACCAAGAAAAACCTGCTTGGTTTACAGATGGCAGTTTCAAGGTGGGTGAACGATGTCCTGTTAGCAGCCTTTCATAGAGACCAGAAATGAAAAGACCGATTGAAGATAGAATAAACAAATTAGTTTAATGGTTGAACTGCATGTTGTTTTCTTATGAGTGTTAAAAAATTTACAATTTTTTTTAAACACTGCATTTGTTTGAATTCTTGCCAATTCATGAGTAGTGACTGATGGCTTGGCCACAAGGACAATGGAAAACTGAACTATTAAGCAGATGCCAGCATGTGACACAGCCCTTTGGAAAGTACAAGGTGGAATTTAAGGGGTACGCTGAAGAACGGTATGTTGACATCCACCTGAAGAACCGTCTCCAGGACGATGGGGAGGTGATTAGAACCAGCAAGTTGATATCCTGGTGGATTTGCTTGAGGTGGCCATGTTATGGAGATGCAGCAGTAATGCAGATGGAGTGAATCTAAACATATTCCTCTAGTACTCTGTGAGGAACAAAATCCCAAGATATATTTCTAACCGAGAAGAGAGACCAGACCGCAAATAACTATGGCCCAAATAGGAAGGAACTTAACATAACTGGATTACAATGGACCAATGGCAGTGGCCCTGCCACGGCATTAATGGGTCCTGACTACTGTATTCGCAGAGGTCAATGATAATTCTTAAAATACTATATATAAAAAAAATTGTAACAAATTTGGGCAAACAAATTGAATTTCTTCATAGCAACACATTCCAGGGTCTATTGTCTCCAACAATGGGCAAGGAGATATTACATCAAATGAACATATTACATAGGTTACAGAGTGGTAGTCTAGGAGAGTATGAGCATTTCAAATATTGATTGTATAAAATAGTCCAACATTTGCTAATTTGGTATTCATGGTGACTTTATAGAACATGTACTACTGTGAATAACAAGAATCAACTATGTAAAAATGTGTCAAAAGCATAAAAATGATTAAGCTAGAACAATTTTTTACAAGGTCAATATCTTAATGTTTTTTTCTTTTTCTAGGTCCTTAGTGAAAGGCCAAAGGCCAATTTTTTTTATGCATAAAAACTCAATGTGTCTGAAATGCTGAATTCAGTGTCATGCCAAGGCATGCCATGCAAGTGATTAATTTAAATGTGTAGTCCTTAAGAATATTGTAAGAGAGTAAAAGAAACAAAAAGACACAACAGGACAAAATTATTCTTAAATTTTATTTGTGAATTCAGCAAAATAATTTCTATAAAACAAAACAGCCAAACCTTTAAATAGTATAGGATAGGCTGTATCTATTTGTAGGTATATTTGGTTTTTAAACAGGTTCCAAAATATTACAAACATTCAAAATTTACCAATTCTCTTTTAAATACAGTATTAACTCACAGAGTTCTGGAATCTCAAAACAAATGTTTATTCTAAAATGGTACCTCAGAATTATATTAAATAAGCATGAGCTTATATCTTAATTAAATCTTCTATCTAACAAGAGTTTTAGAATAATGAAAAAAACTATGACAATTCTTTCTTTCAAGTAAAATTGTGACTAAGAATTCAGTCAGACATCTTGGTGCAATGGTACTTCAAAGTACTATGGATTCTTATGATGTACACTTCACTGGGATCAGAAGCAGCAAAGTTTTAGGAAATTCACTTAATAAATTCGATGTAAAAAAAAAAAAATCCCAAGCACACCAAATGCAATCTATTATGCTCCACACATTCTGACATAGGAAAATTTTGTGTATTGGTTTTAATATTTTACAATTCCTATTACTGATACTTTGATATTCTGTTAGCTCAAGAAATTGAACTATCAAACATTAAATGTGAAGAACATGGTGCAATGAAAACCTGCCTGCCTGTCACATTTTCCCCCGATTTTATATTTATTCTAGGTGTAAGAAATAACAGCTCTTAGTAACACAGCTGTCACTCTGGGCAACTGCTGTCATTCATGTAATTCTGTCCTCTTGGCTACACAAACAGTGTGAAGCCATGCTAATCGTTACAGCATAAGAATAGCTTTAAAGTAGTTAGCCTACATACCAGAATAAAAAGGTAATGAAAAATATCTAGAAATGTTACACTGCCAATTTTCCACATCAACCTTATAATTCAAAAGTGACCACCAGTCTTATATATCCAGGAAAAAAGGATTAACAAAAAACTATTGGTATAAACTGACAAAGATGGGCTCTTTTATGTTCCCTTTTTTGGGGGGAAGTGGGTAAAGTTGATCAAACTGCACAAAGCAGGCAAGATCAATTGCACAATGCAGTGAACATAACAAAAAATAATTGTATGATTGTGTAGATCTGACTTGTTTTCATCAAAAAAAATTTCTTGATTAAGAATTAATAGTCAGACATTAACATAGTAACATAGTATATGTACCTTTGTCCTCTATAGATTAGGACCAGTCATTTATTACAAAACACTGTACACTTCCCCCTGCATGTGTCTTATACACTGACAAATTGTAAATTACTGCAAACCAGAGTGAATATGCTCTCTACTCCATGTTGGTTTGGAATAGTTTATCTAGTTTTCAATACTACCCAGGCACAGAGAAAGTTTGGACTGTAAGGCCTTAGTGTGTGGTCATAAAGGAAGCAGTTAATTATGTGCTTTTCCCTGTTCCTTCATCTGAGGTGAGGATACTTCTTCACTGCCTTCATAATTTTCTTGTGTTCGTTGGCCAGTTTTCTGAGGGTTGTTCAAGTGATGTGCTGCTGGTCCTGTATATGGCTGTCCATGCACATGATTATTCTAAGAGGGTGAAAGAGACCATTAAAAATTTAAAACCATGGGGTAAGTTTGGTCAAAAAGTAGACATTTTTAAACCTGGATCTTTAGGAAAAAAAAAAGAATTTACAATCTGATTTTTATGTTTGAAGAAAAATAGTATATGAATAAAGTGTTTTGAGAAAGTACACACACATAAATGTAATAAATGTATCAGCTTCTGATAAAAATTCATTTCACCTCCACAGAGAATGTATTCAAGAGTCTTGGCCAGGAATGGTTGCTCTTACCTGTAATCTCAGCACTTCGGGAAGCCAAGGTGGGCGGATCACAAGGTCAGGAGTTCAAGACTAGCCTGGCCAATACAGTGAAACCCTGTCTCTACTAAAAATACAAACCTAAGCTGGGCATGGTGGCACATGCCTGTAGTCCTAGCTATTTGGGAGGCTAAGGCAGGAGGATGGCTTGAACTCGGGATGTGGAGGTTGCAGTGAGCTGAGATCATGCCACTGCACTCCAGCTTGGGCAACAGAATCAGACTAGCTCTAAAAAAAAAAACTCTTGGAAGGCCAATTACTGTGCTAAGCAAAAAGGTTTTCCATGTGTTTTCCCGAGAGCAGCAACACTTGGAAATCTGTAAGAAATCCCAATTCTTGACCAGGTGCGGGCGCTCATGCCTATAATCCCAGCATTTTGGGAGGCCAAGGTCGGCAAATCACAAGGTCAAGAGATTGAGTCCATCCTGGCCAACATGGTGAAACTCTGTCTCCACTAAAAACAACAAAAATTAGCTGGACGTGATGGTGTGTCTACCTACTCGGGAGGCTGAGGCAGGAGAATTGCTTGAACCCTTGAGGTGGAGGCTGCAGTGAGCTGTGACTTTGCCACTCTACTCTAGACTGGTGACAGGGCGAGACTCTCTCAAAAAAAGGAAAAAAAAAAAAAAAAAAAAAAAGAAATGCCAATTCTTGAGCCCCACAATAGCCCTATAGAGTGACAATTTCTAGACTCTGCAATTGCTGTTCTCAATCAGTGCATTTACATGATTATGATGTACATTAAATTTAAGAAAAAGAACCACAGCCTTAAAATGACTGCATTAGTCACATTTGTGGCTAATCTTCCCAGAATCTTTTCCCAAATATACATGTTTTGCAAAATAAGTTATTATAAAAACTGTATTTTTCCTAAGTTATATTTTTTCAGTTAACCATCTATTAAAGCCAGTCAAACTGAATTTTTACTGCCACTGAATCTCAGAAACTTTAGGCTTTAACATTTCTTCAACTATTACTGAAACATCATACAATTTTATTAACCATAGCAAATAGTAAAAGGGGGTAGTACCTGGTTACAAAGAAAATACCACGGTGGCAAAATAAAACATTAACTCACTCCAACTAACCCTCCACTGATCATCTTGTCAAAGCTATTCTAGATAATTTATTACTTTACAGTCACAGTAGATCTGTCTCCAGTCCATGTTGGTTTGGAACAGTTTGTCTAGTTTTAAATACTAGCCAGCACAAAGAAAGTCTGCACTTTCAAAATATTTAAGACCATAATAATTGAAGACCTTTTAAGTAAAGCATCAAACTGGGTTTAGGGGACAAAAATGAAAAATCCTTTTTACCTGTTGATACTGACAGCCAGGTGAATGAGGATATAATGGGGCTTCTACTGATGGAGAGGGCTCCTGCTCATCTGGGGCATCCTGGTCATCTGGTTCCTCATTTTAAATTAAGCATTAGATTATTAAAGTAAATTCAAGTTTATATTTAATTTCCTTCATTTAGAATACACTTTTAAGAAATGCACAAAGCTGGCCTCTTTAACATCTTTGCATTTACTGCAGATGTTTTAAAATATCAGAAAACAGGCCAGGTGCAGTGGCTCATGCGTATAATCCCAGCACTTTGGGAGGCCAAGGCATGCGGATCATTTGAGGTCAAGAGTTTGAGACCAGCCTGACCAAATTGGTGAAACCCTGTCTCTATTAAAAATAGAAGAATTAGCCATGCATGGGGGTGGCTGCCTGTAATCCCAGGTACTCGAGAGGCTGAGGCAGGAGAATCACTTGAACCTGAGAATTGGAGGTTGCAGTGAGCTGATATTGTGCCACTCTGCCAGCCCAGGCAAAACTGAGAAGAAGAGGCACAAAAAAAAAAAAAAAAAACAAAGACAAAAAACAAACAAAAGAATATCTGAATTCTCTCAGATATGTGATTTTTTTAGACACCTTCACAGAAGTTTTTTCCAAAAGGAAACTCCTTTGCTAACTTAAGATCAAACAAATCAAGCTAACCAT
>NC_045456.1:24855790-24895534 GCF_002776525.5 Piliocolobus tephrosceles | reverse complement strand
CTCTATCGCCAGGGCTGGAGTGCAGTGGCCGGATCTCAGCTCACTGCAAGCTCCACCTCCCGGGTTCCCGCCATTCTCCTGCCTCAGCCTCCCGAGTAGCTGGGACTACAGGCGCCCGCCACCTAGCCCGGCTAGTTTTTTGTATTTTTTAGTAGAGACGGGGTTTCACAGTGTTAGCCAGGATGGTCTCGATCTCCTGACCTCATGATTCGCCCGTCTCGGCCTCCCAAAGTGCTGGGATTACAGGCTTGAGCCACCGCGCCCGGCCACAGATAACACTTTCATTAGAGGAATGTATGACTACAGAACTTAACTTTAGGTAGGAAGATATTTGTGACTTTTAAAAGTTATTCAACTAACTTTACGACAGATATAAAAGTGTATATAGATACACAGTTATACAATTTAGCTGAATAGCTTCTATAGTTATAATATAGAAGGCATAAAACAACACTGAAAACATTACGATGATTTTGATATGTATTCCGGCAATCTATCCATGTGTTCAACAATGACTGAGTACTACTATGCAATACCCATCTGTTGCAAGAATTATGCTAACTAGTTGGGGAGTAAGGCAAATATTTTAAAAAACCATCAAACACAATGGAGTATGACAGAATTTTTTAAGTAAGCATTCTAGAGGCACTCAAAAGAAGAAATAAATAGGCTGATGTCAGAAAAAACAGGCTACCCTAAGAAAGATACACTGAAAATCTCATTTTTTAATTGATATTAATATTAATATCAACAGAATTAAAGTGGATTATGTATCTGCATTATACTAATTTCAATTCAGTTTATTTTAACAAAAATATATGTACGTGTCAAATTCTTCAAAGAAATAATCCTTAAACTTGACAAGCAACACAACCACTCGGGGTCCTTTAGAAATATGGATTCCTTATCAAAGCCCTAGGAATTCTGATTCAGATGGTGTGGGATATCACCAAGGAAGCTAGTATTTTTCAAAAAGCAACAATTAAGAGAGAACATCAATCAGACAAAGTATCTGATCTTAAAGATTATCAAAGAAGTAAAACAAGTGCATAAATTTCCATATAATATGAGAATAGACAATAAAGTTACACAGAAAATTTGCAATGCATTTTGAGAATATGAATATGGTATATTGCTCTACTTCAGAACAAATTACATGTAATCACTTGATTAAAATGTGCTTCATATTTAATATTTAAAATTGAGGCTGGGCGCGGTGGCTCAAGCCTGTAATCCCAGCACTTTGGGAGGCCGAGACGGGCGGATCATGAGGTCAGGAGTTCAAGACCATCCTGGCTAACATGGTGAAACCCCGTCTCTACTAAAAAATACAAAAAACTAGCCGGGCGAGGTGGCGGGCGCCTGTAGTCCCAGCTACTCGGGAGGCTGAGGCAGGAGAATGGCGTAAACCCGGGAGGCGGAGCTTGCAGTAAGCTGAGATCCGGCCACTGCACTCCAGCCTGGGAGACAGAGCAAGACTCCGTCTCAAAAAATAAATAAATAAATAAATAAAATAAAATTGAAACAATCATTACTATATTTATGTAAAATTCTTACCTAAATTGGCATACATTACAAACAAATTAAAATATTGCTGTAAATGACGTCCATGCTCTGACACTTCCCTTCTCAAGAGATTTAGTGTGGCTCTTAGTAAGTGGTCACTCAAGCTCAAGTTATCACATGCCTGTAAAACATGAAGTATTATTTTATCAGCATCAAGATGGAGAAACAGCTTTCATTTGCATACGAAAGGTCTTGTTCATATACACAGCAAATCTTTCAGAAAGAAAATCATTAAATATGGCTGCTCTTTGAGAGAAAGAATGAAGAGCTCAGGTAGACTTCATTGTAGATCTTGTATGTTGCTGTAATTGTAAAACAAACAAGCAAACAAAAAACCCCCGCAATATCAACAGAAGAATGTAAGTGGATTATTTATTTACATTATCACTAATTTCAATTTCATGTTACAGTGTTTCACTAAAAAGCTTTTAATTTGTTTTTAATAAAAGCAAATCTTTAAAATGTAAAATTTAAGGATTTACGAAATAACTAAATAACTGAATACACAAAAGGAATTTCTCTTCTTTTTCTGAATGCCCAGCAATCACTATTACCATGAAATAATTTTACGAACTCACAGGTGTTATAATGTATGTATGCATTTGTTTATGGCAAATACATCAAAGAGAGGAACATAAATTTGCTGATGTGAATTTGCAGAAAACAGAGTTTACTTCTAAGTATTTAATTGCTTTTTTTAAAAAAGAAGCTTTTTTTAAAAAAGAAGCAATTACCTGACGAGAAGGTCCTGGAGATGCAAAAGGAGAAGGACAAGACCCATCTTTCAAGGAAAAGTGTGCAATAAATACTATAAGTTTTGCAAATGCACCCCTCACTTCTGCACTAGGGCACTCCAGAACGTATTTAGAGAAGCGACTTGATACATTAAAAAGGACATTATGAGCAAACCAAAAACGTACATTCTTGCTGTGATGGAGGAGAATGCACAGTGCATCATACCTAAAACAGAAACATCTATGAATGTCAAATTTTAGTAATGTGTTTATTTTGCTTGCTATATTGAAGAAACCGATTTTTGTGAACCAAACAGTGATCTAAGATGTTCTCTCCAATTAATGGTCAGTTGGTTTTAGTACAAATATCAGACTGATAAAGCTTTGTGACCTTAGTACAAGAGTCAAAAAAATGAACGAAATACAAAATAAGTGTAGCTCTCTGCAAATCCATGATCAAACTCTCCCCAGTGCAGTAACATTTCTTTAGTATCTTTCAGTAGAAACAATGCTAAGAGTTGTTAAATCAAGGTATTACAATGTATCTCATACTTTTATAAATAGTAACTTCAAACTACACAGCCATTTTAAAATTATCTTTTTTAAATTTTTAAACAGGCAGTCTCTACTGACCAAGCTGGAATAAATGCAGTGGTGTAATTATAGCTAACTTAAGCTTCAAACTCCTGGGCTCAAACAATCCTACTGCCACAGCCTCCCAAGTAGCTGGCTCTACATGAATAAGCTACTAGATCTAGCTAATTATTTTACTTTTTTTTTGTATAGAGGGGATTTTGCTATGTAGCCTAGGCTAGCCTCAAACTCCAGGCCTAAATTGATCCATCCATCCCAGCCTGTGGTGGATTAGGTGGATCCTAAAGTGCTAGGATTACAGGTGTGAGTCACCACACCTAGGTAATTTAACTTTTTGTTGAGACGAGGTTTCACTATGTTGCCCAAGCTGGTCTTAAATGCCTAGCTTCAAGTTCTGCCACTTTGGCCTCCCGAAGTGTTGTGATTACAGGTGTGAGCCACCACACCTGACTTAAAAATCATCTACCTTTTAAACTATAGGTGAGAACTTACTTCATCTAGTAAAAATAAAATAATTTAATGATGAAATAGACTTAAGATGTGATATAAATTCACAGGAGTAGAAGCCAACTTTTAAAGGCATATTTAGATTAGGCAATTTTAATTTTAATAAGATTTATCTCATGACTACTGCCAAGATTTTTATTCTATATTTGACATTTGAAATGATATTTTCATGGTTAGGAAAAAATAAAACAGTATAATAAAAAACCAAAACAACTATAAGTACTATATGAATGAAATCCAAAGCCATGTACCAGTCACTGGCAGGACCACAAACTATTTTCTTGGTATGAAATCAGTGGTAAAGAGGAATCTAGCAGCAAGCTGAATACTAATCATAGTAATTTCTTCCGCTTCAGGTAACAAATAATCCTGCCCTTTAAATAAAAAGTACATATATGGTTAAAAACATTTTTATCTTCAAACTCCATGTTAAAAAATCTTAGTTACTTCTTAGTGATTATCTTACCACTTCCCTAACCCATATTTCAAACTAATGCTTGAGTAAAAAATAGTAATTACTATAATATATGCTTTTCTGTATTTCCATATATTAAGAATCACTGTTCAAAGGTACAGATATCCTAGATTTTTCATTTTAAAATAACTAAACCAAAAAAGCCAACACATTCATATAAAATGAGGCTAAAGATTCTATGAAAAAATAAAAGAAAAACTGAAGAAAAAGATAAAACACATTTGATGCCTTGTAAGAAATCGTAGATGCCAAATAAAAACTATTCTTTATTAGTAAGAAGCTACTTCCAAAGCTTACCTGGAGCAAGGTTTAAACAAACATCATTACATGTAAGCAGTTTTTTCGCAAATTGAAAATACTCTAAACTATATTGCATTCGGTTCTGCATAAATTGCACATTTTGTTTCCGTACACTTCTCTCAATGGCTGGTGACATAATGATCTGATGGGGTCTTGCAATAGTTAGCTCTGATATGTATCTTATCATCTCATAATCTTCATCTATCATATCCATTTGTTCATAAAAAAGTATGTAAGCATTCCACCACCTCTTCTGCCGCCTATATGACATGCGCTTCATCATGTGATCAAATACTTCTCCCATGTACTCTCCACCAAAACACTGATTTTTCATTTCTTCATCATCATCCATTTTGCATTCTGTTACATCTCCATCATCAAACTTATACCAGTGATCTCTCTCATCATCTTTACCATTCCTTTGAATGATGTAAGAATAATAATGCCCACCGCTTGCTTGACCACTGTGTACAAGCACACCTATAAGTCTGTACTTTGTGCCTCCTGTAGTTTCATTTTCAGACTGCTCTTTCTGTTCAATCAACTGATTTTCTGAGTTTACATTATCCCTTTCCAGCTTTGCAACACCTGTTACTGCGTAAGGTCCCATATCCAGCTCTCGAGGAAATTCAAAATAATCATTGAATTTAATTGCACATTCTCTTTCCCAGTCATAGTCAAATTGTTTGAGTTGGATAGCAAGAACCCGAGGCAATTTTTTAATTAGCAGGCGCTTCACTGTGTCAACCTATAATAAACAGAGAATATAAACAGATGTTCTCTTGTAACCAGAACAGAAACTAAAACTATTTCATGTTAATTTTAAAGTTTATGATCTATTTAAATTTATTTATAAACAGATGATTAAATAATAATAAACACCATCAGGGTAATTATGTCATAACTGACTTAATCCTTACTTACCAAAGCTAAAAATTTATAAATATACTCATCCTTTGGTATCTGTAGGGGACATAAATATCAAAATCTGTGTCTGCTCAAGTTTCTGATTTTAAATGGGGCAGTATTTACGTATCATCTACAGACATCCTCCTGTACAGTTTAATCCATCTCTATATAACTTACTTAATACAATGTATTACGTATGCTATGTAAATGGTTATTACACTGTAATGGTTTTTTAATTTATATTACTTTTTATTGTAGTATTGCTATTTTTTGTTTTCAAATATTTTTAATACATGTTTAGAGGAATCTGTGTTTGCAGAAGCTGTGGAAACGAAAGGTCCTCATTTCTTGCAAACTGGAAAATATTACTGATAAATACACTGATGACTATGTGGTTCCATATGGCCACTATTACTTGACTGTGTTACTCCTCTGATGTTTCCTTTTATGCTAATCAACAGAATTTGCTGTGAGTAAACTGAAGACATATGATAAGCAATTTTAATAGCACCTAATGTTTACAGCACTTAAATACCAGGTAATACACTAAGTGCTGCACACATATTAATGAATTTAATCCTGTCTTATAAAAAGGTACTACCTATATATAATTATTTTAAAATACATGGATTAAGAGTAGCAGAAAGGGTAAGAAGAAATTGTCCCAAGTGTCAGAAGTGTGGGTAACAGGCATTATGGTTTTATAACAAACCACAATCTAAATGGTGTATAAGTTCAAAACAACGCAGGCAGCTTGAAGATGAGGGGTTATGAAGCTCAAGGAAAATATATACATTATTCAATGTATAGTATCGTCAAAGACATGTTATCATTCCATCTCCCAAACTAAGTGCCAGAGATAAAAGTTAACTGGCTAGGCCTAAAAAATGAAATCTGGGCTGGGCACAGTGGCTCACACCTGTGTTGCCAGCACTTTGGGAGCACAGGCAGATCATGAGGTCAGGAGTTCAAGACCAGCCTGGCCAACACAGTGAAATCCTGTCTCTACTAAAAATATAAAAACTTAGCCAGGTGTGCTGGCAGGTGCCTGTAATCTCAGCTACTTGGGAGGCTGAGGTGAGAGAATCGCTTGAACCCAGAGGCAGAGGTTGCAGTGAGCCGAGATCATGCCAATTGCACTCCAACCCACATGACAGTGCAACAATAGTCTCAAAAAAATAAAATAAAATAAAATGAGATCTGTTTGTGAAACTACATGTGGTTGTGAAAATCTGATATAACCAAATAAAATTAGCAAACTTCCCTACTTCAAGAGAAAATTAGAGTAAGAAAATGTTTTCTACTATCAACTCTTCAAGATTGAACCACTCAATTGTATTTAATTAAACGGCAGAGATGGAAAAACTTGTGAGATTCTGTGACTTTCAAAATTATTCACCCAATAAAAATGTTTTTTTTTTTTCTTAGTCTGGCACTGTATTTTGTCAATATTACTTTGCTTTAAACCAGTTATCATCTTGACCACCTCTCTGCTACCACTGTAACAGCAGAGATAAAGCAGAAGCTAATTTTGAAGATAAGCATAAACAACTCCAATGTCTTCCTGTTCTGTTCAACACAATCATTACCTTTCAAAAGTAAAAAAAAAATATCTTTTATCACATTTTTCACAACGATATGCATTTGCACCTTGCAATAAATCTCCTTTGATATACTGTTCCAAAGAATCAAGAAGATTTTGATGATTTCTAATGTCCACATTCAAAGCTGTAAAAGACTCTTCACATTCATACCTAAAGATAATATTAATGAAACGAATTAAAAGAATGTATTCTATAGGTTTAGTTTTTTTTTTTTTTTTTTTTTTTTAATTTTTTAGAGACAGGGTCTTCCTCAATCTGGAGTACAGTGGCACAATCATAGCTGGAGTACAGTGGCACAATCATAGCTCACTGTAGCCTTGAACTCCTGGGCGTATGCCAGGGATACTCAGCCAGTACTGGCATATGTCCTATCGGGAACCGGGCCGCACTGCAGCCAGTGAGTGGTGGGCAAGCTGGCGAAGCTTAATCTGTATTTAAACCACTCCCCATGGCTAGCACTACCAACGGAGCTTTGTCTCCTGTCAGACCAGGGACAGCATTTGATTCTCATAGGAGCAAGAACCCCACTACGAACTACACGTGAGCGATGTAGGTTGCGCGCTCCTTGTAAGAATCCAAAGTGTGATCATCTATTACTGTCTCCCATTGCCTCCAGATGGGGACTAGCTGCAGGAAAACAAGCTCAAAGCTCCTACTGATTCTATATTATGGTCATTATGGTGAGATGTATAATTATTTCATTACATATTATAATGTAATAATAACAGAAATACAGTGCACAATAAATATAAGACACTTGAGTCACCCCACTACTATCCCCTCATCTTCAGTCTGTGAAAAAAATGATATTCCATAGAACTGGTCTCTTGTGCTAGAAGGTTGGGGACAGCTGCCCTTGATGATTCTCCCACCTCAGCCTCCCTAGCAAATAGGCATGCAAGTGGGTATCACCACGCACAAGCAATATATATATATATATATTTTTTTTTTTTTTTTTGTAGAGATGGGTTCTTGCTGTTGCCTATGCTGGTCTTCAACTCCTGGGGTGAAGTGATCCTTCTGCCTCGTCCTCCCTAAGTGCTAGGATTACATATGTGAGCCATCGTGCCCAGCCTGGTTTCTAAATCTTATCCTTCTGGGTGCCATGGCTCATGCCTGTAATCTCAGCACTTTGGGAGCCCAAAGCAGGTGGATCACCACAAGTCAGGAGTTCATGACAAGCTTGGCCAACATGGTGAAATCCTATCTCTACTAAAAAAAAATATATATATATATGTACATATATATATGTAAAGTAGCCAGGTGTGGTGGCATATGACTGTAATCCCAGTTACTTGGGAGGCTGAGGCAGGTGAATCACTTGAATCCAGGGGGCAGAAGATGCAGTAAGCTGAGATTGCACCACTGCATTCGAGTGCCTGGGAGACAGAACAAGACTCTGTTGTTTCAAAAGTAACAATCAGTAAGTAGATCTTTTCCTTAATTGTGAACTTGATGAAAAATACATATGCAGTATTTAACACATCATGTCAAATATATTAATCATACAATGTTATTAATAAGTAACGTCTTTTATCAGTTGCTTATTTTTTACTAGGCACTGTATGTATTAGATTCCTTACACAGATTATAGCTCATCTTTACCTTCATAAAAGCCACATTAGAGGTACATATCCATCCCTACTTTAAAGCTAAGACAATGGGGTTGAGTACAGAAGTCAAAAAGAATTAATTTGATACAGTTTATGAGGTGGAGTGATGCTTTGAAAACCAGCTTGTGTGGCCTTACTTCTTAAGTTCTTTATGTTTTATCACACTATGACACATATTATCTGTTTAAACAATAATTCATGAAGAGGTAAAAATAAGAACTAATCAAACTCTAAAAAAAGCCTATTCTAAACCATTAATGTACTTTATTTTTAAGTGTCCCTCAATTTGTGTCATAAATACTTTCCTAATGAGTAAGTTCAAACACTTATCATGCTTAAATGCCTCTGGTGTTCTTGTCTATAAAGTCATAAACACAAGGAGAGAGCCAGGTGTGGTGTGGCATTTGCCTGTAGTGCCAGCTACTCAAAAGGCTGAGGTAGGAGGGTCACTTGAGGCCAGGAGTTTGAAGATGTTGTGTGCTATGATCACACTTTTGAATAATCACTATACTTCAGCCAGGAAACATAGTGATACCCTGTCTCAAACAAACAAACAAACAAACAAACAAACGGAGTAGAGAGCAAATAATGCAAGATTGAGACAGCATCACAGATTATGGTAATTTCCTGCACACTCAGAAAATAAGATGGCACAGGCAATGTCAAACATCAAATCCATTCATCTAACCGTTATTTTCAAAATGTCTAAACACTATCTCACTCCGTTGCACAGTCTAGGGTACAGTGGTGCAATCTCAGCTCACTGCAACCTCTGCCTCCTGACTTCAAGTGATTTTCCTGTCTCACCCTTCTGAATAGCTGGGATCACGGGAGCCTGTCACCATGCCCAGCTAAGTTTTTTGTATTTTTAGTAGAAATGGAGTTTTACCATGTTGGTCAGGCTGGTCTTGAACTCCTGACATCAAGTGATCTGCCAGTGTTGGCTTCCCAAAGTGCTGGGATTACAGGTGTTAGCCACCGCCCCTGGCCAGTTTCTCATAGTTGGAAACTTTTCATTTATTCAGGAAAAACAAGACAGTCACAAAAATAAAATTACATTTGTAAATGACTTACACAAGTTGCTTTTGATCAGGAACCACCCCACAGTGGAGAATAAGGCTATCTTAGAGAATAAAATAATTAAAAGTGACTACAATTAAAAATGATACTCCGGCAAGGTGTAGAGGCTCATGCCTGTAATCCTAGCACTTTGGGAGGTTGAGGCAGGAGGAAAGCTTGAGCCTGGAGCTCGAATCCAGCCTGAGAAACATGGTGACACCCTAATTCTACAAAGAATACAAAATTTAGCTGGGTGTTATGGCATGTGATTATAGTGCTAGCTACTTAGGAGGCTGAAGTGAAAGGACTGCTTGAGCTTGGAAGGCTGAGGCTGCAGTGAGCTGTGATGGTGCCCCTGCATTCCAACCTGGGTGACAGACTGAGACTATATCTCAAAGAACAATACAAAACAAAACAACCCCCAATGTCTTATATTATAGAAGTCTTGGGACGCTGATAATAAGTTTGGTTAGAATATATATTTTATTTATGTTACAGATATTTCTACTG
Organism: Piliocolobus tephrosceles; assembly: GCF_002776525.5. Taxonomy (NCBI): domain Eukaryota; kingdom Metazoa; phylum Chordata; class Mammalia; order Primates; family Cercopithecidae; genus Piliocolobus; species Piliocolobus tephrosceles. Next base: position 24,885,663 of record NC_045456.1, on the reverse strand, counting down.
TTTCCTGTCTTGTCAAATCTTGCTAAGTGGTTTGATGTGCAAGCATTTCTAACAATTCCCAAGAATAGTAAGAATTGAGAGTAATTTAAGTCATTTAATTGTTATCTCCTCCGGAGATACGTTTCAAAACCCCCAGGAGATGGCTAACACCTCAGATAGCACTGAACTCTATATACTGTGTATATACTATGTTTTCTTCCTAAACACATATAACTTAAGTTTGATTATGTTCAATTTATAAATGATGCACAGGAATAGATTAGCAGCTGCTCTTAGCCTTTTCTTTGGCATGTCTGAATTACCAGAATATTACTAAGTAAAATAAGAGGTATTTGAATGTAAGTTGTGTGATATCTTTGCCAGTCAATCTGACAACTGAGACGGCAACTAAGCGGCTAACAGGCACAGAGACAATATGGATATGCTGGAAAAAGGGATGATTCACATCCTGATAAGGACAAAGTAGGACAGCCCCAAATTTGATCACACTATTTAGAATGGGACACAGTTTAAAACTTATAAATTGTTTATTTCTGGGATCTTCCACCTTTTTTTTTTTTTTTTTTGAGAGTAGCTGGGATTATAGGCACATGCTACCACATTCAGTTAATTTTTGCATTTTTCTACAGGCAGGGTTTCACCATGTTGGCCAGGATGGTCTCAATCTCCTGACCTCGTGATCCACCCGCCTCAGCCTCCCAAAGTGAACGATGATGTAGAAAGTGAAACCATGAATAATGGGTTACTACTCCAGTTTTGCCAATTATGTTTGGAAGTTCCATTTAAATATTCTGGTTGCTAGTTAGAACATAAAAAGAAAATGTCTCTTTAAAGAATAAGTGTTGATTTATGGAAAATGCCATTTTAAGACATAGGGTAAGAGAAAGCAAACAAGAATGAATTGAGAAGTCATAAAGTAGTAACCAAACATTCCTGGGAAGAATAAAATCAGAATAGTGTAGTATGCATATGAATGTTTTCATTCACAGTCCTAGGCATTTGGTACACTCCGCTTTTACATAAGTACTAATGAAATATTTACACTATTATTTAAAAAAAAAACCATGAAGTACACATTAAAAACATAATTAGCACTTACCTATGTGGGCAGCCTTGGCAGATCTTCTGATCAGCAAAGGAGCCTCCTAGGACTTTACTTAGTATAGCTGGGTGTCCTAAAGCTTTTAAAGCTTCATCTAAACTATCCACCAAAGAATTAAAAAACTCTAAGGCATCATGTTGTTCACGGAGATTAACAGGTTCACCCCAAAGCCTAAGAAGGAAATGAAATAAAATGAGTAACATAATACATGCCTAGAATATCCATATTTTATAACAACAAAAATAACAATGACAGAAACGTAAGCTGAGATTTTAAGCTACACAGAAAGTAGAAATGCGCATTATGTTTGCAGAGGCAACACAATTGAAGTGCTTACAGTAATAATGAAACTACAGTGTCAAAAAGTTATCACAAATGGTGTGACTAAGCTGCATAGTAGGTTTAGAATAATGTTTGCTTTAGAGAGCACAGTATATTCAACAAACACTTTCAATTCAAGTACAAAATGACATTTACACGAGAAAGAACCTAATACTTATGTGGATGCTGTAACTACTGCCTTAAAACTTTATTCTGCTTACTTTGGTGATACAGTGAAAAGATCCTACTACTTAGTTAACATTGCCCATCAAAGCAATTTTCCAAGTGAAAAGTGAAAGGTTTTCCCTGTTCTAGAGTAAACATAGGCATAAAAGGTGGACCAATCCTAAGAAAATACCAGTGGTGAGTATACAAAATGAGAACTAATGCTGCCTTGAAAGAGGTTGTTCTGGAAGCTATCAAGAACATCTAACAGGCCGGGCGCGGTAGCTCAAACCTGTAATCCCAGCACTTTGGGAGGCCGAGACGGGCGGATCACGAGGTCAGAAGATCGAGACCATCCTGGCTAACACGGTGAAACCCCGTCTCTACTAAAAAACACAAAAAACTAGCTGGGTGAGGTGGCGGGTGCCTGTAGTCCCAGCTACTCAGTAAACCCGGGAAGCGGAGCTTGCAGTGAGCTGAGATCCGGCCACTGCACTCCAGCCTGGGCGACAGAGCGAGACTCCATCTCAAAAAAAAAAAAAAAAAAAAAGAACATCTAATAATATTTTCATAATAATAAGCATCAGAAAATGTCATTTTTAGCAAAATGTATGGCAATATTTTGAATTTGCTAAGGTGTTACACTGTGTTTTTCTTTGTGGTGAACTTTCACAATTAAAAAATTGTTATAAATTTAAAAATAAATTTTAAATACTAATACATACACTAAAATTCACATACAATAGAAGGTACTTTGTTGAAGCCATAGGATGTGAGTTTTACAAATGGCATCCAGCTGTGTAACCACCACAATTGGAATATCAAACAATCCCTTAAATACCTTCCAAAATTTCCTAATAGCAGCACTTTGTAAGCCAAATGAATCTCCTGCTATTAATTCCTGGCAATCACTGATGTGTTCCTCACAAACCTGGAGTAGCCTTTTCCAGAATGTTATATACAGGAAAGCATAAAGATTTAGTGTTTCCCTCCTTTTTATTATTGTGGTGGCGTTTACATAATTTACTTTCTATGCTTTTTAAAAAAGACATTCAATCTAATGAGGAAAAATGTAAAATCTGATTAATTTAGAAATATGACAGCAAATTAAACGGAGAGGAGCACAGAACAAGTAGGATTCTTTATAAAACCAGATTTTAGTTCGTCACTACAAATCTACAGGACAATGTAACTAATAATGGGGTAAAATGCTAATGTGTTAGGCTTCACTAATACATAAAGAGAAATCTGGTGCCAAATCTGGAGTATTCATTCCATTTTAAAGCCACCCTTTAAGAATACTGATGAACTGGAATGCGCCTTTATTCTTTTTTTCTAATTAGTATTACTGTGGTAAAATAAATACAACACAATATTTACTTTTAAAATCATTAAAGTGTAAAGTTTAGTGTAATTAAGAACATTCATGGCCAAGCGCTGTGGCTCATGCCTGTAATCCCAGCACTTTGGGAGGCTGAGCCAGGAGGATCACGAGGTCAGGAGATCGAGACCATCTTGGCTAACGCAGTGAAACCTCATCTCTACTAAAAATACAAAAAATTAGCCAGGCGTAGTGGCGGGCACCTGTAGGAGGCTGGGGCAGGACAAAAGCGTGAATGTGCGAGGCAGAGCTTGCAGTGAGCCGAGATTGTGCCACTGCACTCCAGCCTGGGTGACAGAGCAGGACTCTGTCCCCACCCCCAAAAAAAGAACATTCATGATGGCTGCTGTACAACCATCAACACCACACATCTCAGACCTCTCTTCATCTTACAAAACTGAAATTACACCTATTAAACAACTCCTAAAAAACTCCTAAAAACTTCCTATCGACAACCTCTGAAAATCAGCATTCTTCTGGTACCTATAAATACAACCTCACATAAGGGAGATCTAACATAATTTGTGTTTTTATAATTGGCTTATTTCACTTAGCATAATGTTCTCAAGGCTCATCTACACAGTAGTGTATTACAGAATTTCCTTCAATGGTGAATAATATTTCATAATATGTATATACATTTATCAACTTATCAGATAATGCACACCAAATACATTTTTACATTTATCAACTGTGAATGTCACTATGACTCCCGAGTGTATATTAACTCTTTTGAGACCCTGCTTTCAATTCCTTTGGGTTTATACCCAAAGGAGAAATAAGAAAAACTGCTGGAGCATATGGTAATTCTACTTTTACTTATTTATTTTTCAGATAGAGTCTTGCTCTGTTGTCAAAACCAGAGTGCAGTGGCACAATCTTGGCTCACTGCAACCTCTGCCTCCCAAGTTCAAGCGATTCTCCTGCCTTGGCCTCCTGAAAAGCTGGTATTACAGGTGTGTGCCACCATTCTGGCTAATTTTTGTATTTTTAGTAGAGACATGGTTTCACCATGTTGACCAGGCTGGTCTTGAACTCTTAACCTCCCAAAGTGCAGGGATTACAAGCGTGAGCCACCACACCCAGCTGTATTTCTACTTTTAACTTTTTAAGGAACCACTATATTGTTTTCCACAGTGGCTGTACCATTTTACAGTTCCACCAATAGTACACAAGGGTTTCAATTTTTTCACATCCTCACCAGCAGTTACTATTTTTATAGTGGTTATTCTAATACATCTAAAATGATATTTCAATACAGTTTTGTTGTGCATTGCCTTTATGATTAGCAATATTAAATATTTTTATACGTAACTCTTAGCCATTTGTATGTTTCTTGAAAAAACATTTATTCAAATCTTTTGCTCATATTAGTCTATTTTCACACTGCTGTTAAGTACTGAAACTGGGTAATTTATACAGAAAAGAAGTTTAACTGACTCAGTTCCACATGGCTATAAGGAAGCAAGATTGAGAGGCCTTAGGAAACTTAACTATCACAGTGGACAGGGAAGGGGAAGCAAGCACATCTTACATGGCAGAGCAATATAAATCTTTAACCACCTTGGTTAAATTAATACCTAAGTTTTGTTTTGTTTTGTTTTTTGATGGCTATATAAATGTTTTCATATTTTCTTTTTGGGACTGTTTACTGTTGCTGTACAGAAATGCAACCAATTTTTGTCCGACTTTGCATTCTGCTACTTTACCTAATTCAATTATTTACTCCAACAGTTTTCATAGGAGTATCTTCAGAAATTTATAATACATGTAAGATCACAGCATGTGTAAACAGAGATAATTTTTCTACTCCTTTTCCAGTGTGGATGCCTCTTCCTTTTTCTTGCCTAACTGTGCTGGGTAGGACTACCAGTAGCATATTAAACAGCAGGAGTATAAGTGTGCAACTTTGCCTTGTTCGTTATCTTAGCTTAAAAGCTTTATATTACAAATATTCTTGCTCAGAGTTTTTTAAATACGGCTCTTACTAAGCTGAGGCAGTTTCCTTCTGTTCTGTATTTATTGCATGTTTTTTATCAGGAAAGGAAGGTCAGTTCTGTTAAATGCTTTCTCAGTCTCAATTGAGACAACAATGTGCCTTTTTCTGCTCATTTATTAAGGTTGTATATTACACTGATTAGTTTCACATGTTGAATCATCCACATATTCTCAGAATAAGCCCCACTTGGTCATGATATAATATTCTTTTAACATGCTGCTGACTTGGATTTGCTAGTATTTTGTTGTGGAATTTTGCATCAATTACAGACCAGTATCAATGGATACTGGTCTGTAATTTTCTTGCATCATCTTTGTCAGACTTGTGTATGTCAAATGTATATTTGAGGCTTTTCTTTAGCATAATGAAAGTGAACCTTTAATTCAGCTCAGTGTGTCAACAGCTTAATCCTTTTTCTATGCCGTGCTGCATTTCACCATATGAATGTACCAGAGTTTATCTATCTATTAGCCATTCAAGGGACAAAAGTTGTTCCCAAAATTGCTGGGACACAAGCAACTTAGCACTGCTGATAAAGCCACTATAAATACCCACATACAGAATATACCTTAGTCATCATTCTGGTAAATATCCAGGAGTCAGCCTGCTTAGTTGTACATTAAGTTTATGAATAAGTTTGTAAGAAACTGGCAGTTTTCCAAAGGATCATAACTTTGGAAAATTCTATCAGTAATGGTTGAGTATGCTCCTGATCCAAACCAGCACTACAAAAAGACAGGGGTGTAGTTGTATCTGTTGTGGTTTTAACATAAAAACCCCTAATGAATAATGATGTTGAACAGTTTTATACCATTTAACTTCTTTGGTTAAGTTTTCAAATATTTTAAGAATTTTAATTATGTACTTTTTAATATATAGTTAGGAAATTCTTTGTTACGTATTTTCCAAATATTTTCCCATGCTATGCCTTGTCTTCTCATTTTCTTAATGTCTTTGGAAGAGTAAACAGCTTTCCTTTTGATGAAGTCACACATGTCAATATTTATGAATTCAGAATCATCTAATGTGGCTGGGAGGAACAGTTATTTTTCCTGTTCTTATGAGAATCTTAGACTGTTCCCACTAGTTCTTTCATGTGTTTCTTTCCTTACCCCAAATTGTTTCCTGACTTACATGTAGTGCTTAGTTCTCTCTTGAATATTCAAGGAGAAATAAAGATTACTAGAATTAATGCAGCTCTCCACTGTACTACCACAAGCCTTAGATGCTTTAGTCTCCTTGGATTCTCCACAATGTTTCCTCAAGTCAGGAATTCCATTGTTCTGACTCAATCTTCCACCCTACATTGTAGTCTAAGGCTACTGCAGGGCTCTCATTTGTTTCCTATCTCAAGAATAATATTCCTTTTTTTTTTCTGATGTCTAATGTGTTGAAGCTATAGTTTAATGTACTTTATCCATATATTTTTTAAAAAGTTTTCTCACCAAAGGAGGCAAAGTAAGTCCAAATTACTTCAAATTGACAAGAAGTAAAAACATATTGTTTTCATTTTTGGTACTAAAGTTTCTTTCTCTATTACTCTTTCCTCCCCCACCCCAACTTCATTGGTTTCTAGTACTTCTGAAATATCTTTGCTTGTTTTGGGTTTAATTTACTATTTTCTCCACTGTATTTTTTCTTTCCTTTTTTTTTTTTTTTTTCATTTTTCTTTTTTTTGAGATAGAATCTTGCCCTATTGTCCAGGCTGGAGTGCAGTGATACAGTCACAGCTCACTGCAGCCTCAACCTACTGGGCTCAAGTGATCCTCTTCCCTCAGCTTCCTGAGTAGCTAGGACTACAGGTATGCACTACCATGCTCAGTTAATTTCTGTATTTTTAGGAGAGATGGAGGTTTCACCATGTTGGCCAGGCTGGTGGTGAACTCCTGGGCTCAAGTGATCTGCCCACCTTCGCCTCCCAAAGGGCTGGGATTACAGGCATGAGCCACCACACCCGGCTGCTTCCCTAGTTTTAAGGCAAAAAACAGGTTAATAATTCCTACATGAAAATATACTGTATACTGGCCAGGCATGGTGGCTCATGCCTGTAATTCCAGCACTTTGGGAGGCTGAGGCTGGTAGATCACCCAAGGTCTGGAGTTTGAGACCAGCCTCACTAACATGGTGAAACCCCATCTCTACTAAAAATACAAAAAATTACCTGGGCATGGTGGCAGATGCCTGTAATCCCAGCTATTCAGGAGGATGAGGCAGGAAAATCGCTTGAACCTGAAAAGTGGAGGTTGTGGTTAGTCAAGATCACGCCATTACACTCCAACCTGGGCAACAAGAGCAAAACTCCGTATAAAAAAAAAGAAAGAAAATATACTGTTTACCATTCAACTATTCCCCATTAATCTTGGTAATCATCAGTGAATCTTTCTTGTATCAGTTACTACTGTGATGCTCTAATGGTGTAACTCTATTTCCTTCATTTATTTACTTATACAGTTATTTGCTTACATCAGTATAAGCATTTATTTTATGCTAAGTGTTACAATCTATTATTTACCTTTTTCCTAAAGTTGTTTCAATATTAACATGAGAGCTTTTCAGTTGGTTCCTATGCCTACTTGATATTATTTCTTTTCTTTTTTGACAATTTCCTTAATGGCTTGCATCTAGGTCAATATGCTCATAGTCATCTGCTCCTGCCCAGGAACAAACCAACTTTCCAAGCAGATCTGGTTCCTTTTATCAGAAAATGGTACTTACAAATTAAGCTCTAGATACCAACTGCTAGATACCTATGTTATTGGGGTCATTATTTTTAGACATTCTCAGTGTATAGAACTTGGAAATATATGTGTATATACCACATCAGTGCTCACACACACATATCTCTATTGTTACACGTATTTGTATGTATGTGTCTAAACTTAAAAACATATACACAGGACAGCATGATGGCTCAGCTCAAGCTGTAATCACAGCACTTTGGGGGGCTTATGGGGGCACATCACTTGATGTCAGGAGTTCAAGACCAACTGGCCAACATGGTGAAACCCTACTAAAATAAAATAAAAATAAAAATAGCTACTACTAAAAATAAAAAATAAAAAAAATTAGCTGCGCATGGTGATGGGTGCCTGTGATCCCAGCTATTTGGCAGGCTGAGGCAGGAGAATCACTTGAACCTGTCAGGTGGAGGCTGCAGTGAGCTGAGACTGCACCACTGCATTCCAGCCTGGGCTACAGAGCAAGACTCTGTCTCAAAACAAAAAAACAGCCGGGCGTGGCTGCTCAAGCCTGTAATCCCAGCACTTTGGGAGGCCGAGACCGGCGGATCGCGATGTCCGGAGATTGAGACCATCCTGGCTAACACAGTGAAACCCCATCTCTACTAAAAAATACAAAAAACTAGCCGGGCGAGGTGGCGGGCGCCTGTAGTCCCAGCTACTCGGGAGGCTGAGGCAGGAGAATGGCGTAAACCTGGGAGGTGGAGCTTGCAGAGAGCTGAGATCCAGCCACTGCACTCCAGCCTGGGCTACAGAGCGAGACTCCATCTCAAAAACAAAACAAAACAAAACCACCAAGAAGCATATATACATATCACACCACGTATGCAGTTGAAAATAAATATGATTACAACTGAGTACCAGTGTTCACTGAAGTCATCTACCTTCCCTTACCTGTAACTTATCTTTACAAAAATTACAATCCTGGCTGTTATTATCTATACTAGATTTGTTCACCCCTAATAAACATCTGAAGTAGTTCCAGAATTGGTAACACTTGGAACTAGAATTGCAGTGATTAGTATTTCTGTACAGTTCTTTTTATTTAGCTTCACAGCACCCACTGTTTTCCAAAGTTACTCGGGATGGTTCTTTCAACTTTTCTTGGTTAGTGATTTCCTATTCTCTTTTTCTAGGCTTGGATTTTTTTTTTTTTTTTTTAAGTTGAGATAATTGTAAAATCACATAAAATTTTAGGAAATAACAGAGATACTGTTTTCTGTATTTTAATAAATAATAATTAAGGTATCTTTTACCCAATTTCCCTAGCAACAGCATCTTGCAAAACTATGTAATACAGTATCACAATTAGGATACTATTATTGGTATAAGCCAAAATCTTAAATTAGATTTCTCTAGGTTTTAGTTGTACCTATTTCTGTATGTTTAGCTTTCTATGTCTGTGTAATTTTACATATACACAAATATATGTATGTAAATAAATACATAGAATATACATATAAATTATATAGTTACTTTATGAATTATATTATCACAGTGTTAATATTTTACCACTTCCATTAAGATACAGAAGCTTCACAGCCAGATAAACATTTACTTTTCTCCATATGTAATTGTCAAACATACTAAAACCATACATAATTACCCCTTAGTGTTATTTTTACTTTCAATACTCAGAGAAATTTAAAGAAACTAGGAAAGAAAAATAAGACTTCTATACATGCCATTTCCCATTTGTATTCTTTCTTGCAATTCTTGCAATTGTGTCCCTGTGTTTAACCACTTTTCTGCCAAACTTTCAATAGAACTCAAAAATTTCCTCACAAGTTTCCTTTCTCGTGAGAATAAATGTAATACCAGTAACTACTAAGATATATTTTCACTGGACATCACAATATGACTTAATGTATTCTTTATCTACTTTTTCTTCTGTTGTCTGTACTTTTGATGTAATCAAAGAAATCACTGCCAAATCCAACGCCATAAATTTTCCCCTTAAACTTTTACAATTTTATTTCTTATGTTTAGCTTTGGTTCATATTGAGTCAATATTTAAACACGGTCTAAGGCAGGATTGTCCAAGGGAGAGAATATACTCATGGGTTCTGAGTTTCTGTTTCTTGATGGGCTGGTAAAGTTCCTTCGTCACCCTCTTTCACTTTATCACTAGACACAGAAACTAAAAACCCATGGCTTCAGGCTGCTTTTAGCCTAAAACAAAACAAAACATAACAAAATAAGGCAGGTTGGACAAGCTTGTCTAAGGTAAGGTTCTAATGATGAAAGATTAAACTTTTCCTCTAAGACCAGGAACAACCCAAAGATATCCATTTTTACCACTTCTATTTGACAAAGTAATTCTCCTAGAACAATCATTAAAGAAATAAGAAACAAAAAGCATCCAAATCAAAATCCTAAAGATTACATGCAAGTATACATCACTGTGATAAAATAATTCAATAAAGTTTCCAAAGCAGCACCCCAAAATTAATACGGGGATATGAGAGAGTTATTACTAATGAATATAAAGTTTCAATTTAAAAGAAGAAAAACTGGCAGGGTGCACTGGCTCAGCCTGTAATCCCAGCATTTTGGGAGGCCAAGCCAGGCAGATCACCTGAAGTTAGCAGTTCCAGACCATCCTGGCCAACATGGAGAAAGCGCGTCTCTACTAAAAATACAAAAATTAACTGGGTATCTTGGCAGGCACCTATAATCCAAACTACTCCGGAGGCTGAGGCAGGACAATTGCTTGAACCCAGGAGGTGGAGGTTGCAGTGAACCGAGATCATGCTACCGCATTGCAGCACGGCGACAGAGCGAGACCCCATCTCAAAATAAAAAGATGAAAAAAAACCTTTGGATATAGTGGCATAAAGGTATATAATGCCAGTGACCTGGACAACTAAAATCAATCAAAAGGGTGAATTTTTATGTTATGCACATTCTGCCATGATAAAAATAGTAAATTACAGGAGGAGCCTGAAAATGAAAAGAAAAAAAGCCATTTTGATTTCATTAAAATTTAAAACTCTTGACTGGACACTACGGTCTGTAATCCCAGCACTTTGGGAGGCCAAGGTGGGAGGATCACCTGAGGTCGGTCAGAAGTTCAAGACCAGTCTGGCCAATGTGGTAAAACTCCGTCTCTACTAAAAACACAAAAATTAGCTGGGTGTAGTGGCACGGGCCTGTAGTCTTAACTACTTGGGAGGCTGAGACAGGAGAATTGCTTCAATCTGGGAGGCAGAGGTTGCAGTGAGCGAAGACTGCACCACTGCAATCCAGCCTGGGTGACATAGTGACACTCTGAAAAAACAAAACAAAACAAAACTCTTATGCATAAAGTGCACTATAAAGATACTGAGAGGATAATCCACAGATAGGAGAAAATATTTCTAAATAATTTATCTCCAAGGGCCTACTATCACAAATACACAAAGAAGATACAAAGAAGTCTTACAATGCAACAACAAAAGGTAATCAAAAAATGAGAAAAGTATTTCAATGGACATTTCCTCAAAAAAGTACAGAAATTACTAATAAGTACATGAAAAAATGCTCAACAGTACTTAACAGTCATTAGGGAAATGCAAATCAAATTCAAAAGAAGATATACTTCACATATTTCAGGATGGATATACTTAAAAGTAAGGTAACAGGTGTTGATGGATGTAGAGAAACTGTAACCTTCATAATGTGCTGACAGAAAATGTAAATATCTGGGCCAGACCTGGTGGCTCACACCCGTAATATCAGTACTGTGGGAGGCCAAGGTTGATGGATCATCTGAGGTCTGGCATTTGAGACCAGCATGGCCAGCATGGCCAAATCTCATCTCTACTAAAAACCCTGTCTCTACTGAAAATACAAAAATTATCTGTGGTGGAGTGCTGGTGGAGCATGCCTATAGTCCCAGCTACTCAGGAGGATGAGGCAGGGAGGCTGAGGCTGGAGAGTTGCTTGAACGTGGGAGGTAAAGTCTGCCGTGAACTGAGATTGCACCACTGCATTCCAGCCTGGGTAACAGAGCAAGACTCTTTCTCAAGAAAAAAAAAAAAAAAAAAAAAAACAAAGAAAAGAAAATGTAAAAATCTTACAGGAGCTTTGGAAAGCAATTTGGTGGTTCCACAAAAAGTTAGATATAGAACAGAATTACGACATGACCCAGTAACTGCATTTCTAGGTCTACTCCAAAAAGAAATGAAACATGCATCCACACATAAATGTGTTCACGAATTTTCACAGAGGCACTATTCACAATAGCTCAAAGACAGAAACCATCCAAAGTTAATCAATGGATAAATAAACAAAATGTGGTCTAGTCATACAATGAAATATAATTCAGCCATAAAATGAACAAAGTGCCAATACATGTTACAAAATGGACATACTTTAAACACACCATGTTTAACACAAGATGCGAGACAGAAAGGCCATATATTCTGTGATTAAATTACAAGAAATATAAAAAATATGCAAACCTATATAGAGAGAAAAGTAATTTTTTGTTGCCAGGGTGGGAAGAAAAGTAGGCTGACTCTTTAATGAGCAGGGAACCTCTTTTTTAGTGATGAAAATGTTCTGGAACCAAATGATAGTGATACTTTCACAAAAATTCTGAATGTACCAAAAACCACTGAATTGTACACTATTAAATGGTTAAATGGTAAATTTTATAAGAACTTTACCACAAAAGAAAAAAACATATTAGGAACCTATGTGTCTAGAGTGTGTGTAACACAAATGTGTTAGGACAAATTGTGAGCTCCACACTTATTTGGTGAGAATCACCGAGAAGACAAAAACATACATATTTAAGTACAAACACATTATAGCTTAATACATTTAAATACAAATTATAAAGAAGCAAAATGATACATATCTATATATATGTGTATGAAATTCCTCTATAATGTATATAATTATGTAACTATGTATTCAATTATTACACATATATGCACACACACAAAGTATTAAGTAGAAGATTTGAAGATAGAAACTTAAAAGTGTTATAGTAAATTGGAAGAACAAGAAGAGAAATGCTGACTAGATTGCAGAAAAAAGTCTTGAGGTAAAGAAAGCATAAGCCAGGGAAAGAAAAACTACTTGAAACAGCTAAAAAGGAGAGCAAGGCACATGTGAAGTTATATAACTGAAAGAAGAAAAAAGAATTCTAAATGCATATCATACTTATAACCTAGGCTTACAGCTCAGCTATAGAATATAGAAATTTATACTGAGAGATACAATGGGGAGTCAGTGTACTATAAGTTTGTGACTTTCAAAAGAAATGAAAGTGATATGCTAATACATATAAGGGTGGCTGCCATAAATGAAACAGAAAAAGCAGCTCAGAAATCAGAAGAAGCCTTTCCTTTCCTACCTCTAAGCTATCCAGGAAGTACCTTGTTGAAAGAACTCTAAATGCTTATGAGGGACAGCAGTATTTTTCTACACACTACGAAGGGCATGTATTACAGTATATGGTAAAAAGTTGCACTACAGTGTTTAGTACCATGTATGACAGAAAGTAGGCCGTGATAAAATAAGTGAAACAAACAAACAAAAAAAGACAAGTTTAAGATGTAACTGAGCTCTTTGTTTCTTTGAGACAGGGTCTCACTCTGGTACTCAGCCTGGAGGGCAGTGGCTCCATCACAGTTGAGGTGATCCTCCCTCAGTAGTTGGGACTACTGGCACAGGCCACCACGCCCAGCTAAGTTTTTGCATTTTTAGTAGAGATGGGGTTTTGCCATGTTGCCTAGGGTGGTCTTGAACTCATGGGCTCAAGAGATCTGCTTGCCTTGGCCTGTCAAAGTGATAGGGCTATTAGTGTGAGCCACTGCAGCTGGCCTAATTGAGGTTTTCCAAACCTAAAAAGAGGCCAAATTTTATTGGTCACTTTTGGACGATGTTAGGGAATTATTACTTTACAAATTTGTAAAGAAAAATATACCTATATAAAAAAAGTTACAATTATATATAATATACACATATATTTTTTCTTGCCAGGCTAGGAAGGGGGACTTCCTTTCTAGTGGTGAAAATGTCCATTTGTTTATGAGTAATGCTGGTGTTCAAGGTAAGTATGATACATCATCTTGGGGATCAACACTGCTCCAGAGACCAAAAGATATCATTAATGCACTAATCTAACTTATAATGCAAAAAGCTGAAAGAAACTAAGACCAAAAGTTAGTGAATGAAATGATTTTCCACCTTCCAAAGGAGCTGAGACTACAAGGGCTCATATTACCATGCCAAACTAATTTTTGTATTTTTTTGTGGAGACAGGGTTTTGCCATGTCTTCCAAGCTTACAAAATAATTTTTATTATATGTGATAATGTACCATGATCATCTTTTTAAAGAAAAATGTTAGAGATATACAAAAAAACTATATAGATAATACAATATATTTGACATTTGCTGTAGCAGAGAGCTGTTTAAGCAAGGAAATGACTACATTTTAGTATTTTGCTTTTATGTAATTTTTTTTGAGATGGAGTTTCCTCTTGTTGCTCAGGCTGGAGTGTAATGGCACAACCTTGGCTCACTGCAACCTCTACATCCTGGGTTCAAGCGATTCTCCTGCCTCAGCTTTCCAAGTAGCTGGGATTACAGGCATGCACCACCACATCTGGCAAATTTTGTATTTTTGGTAGAGACGGGGTTTCTCCATGTTGGTCAGGCTGGTCTTGAACTCCTGACCTCGGGTGATCTGCCAGCTTTGGGCTCCCAAAGTGCTGGCCTTATAGGCATGAGCCACTGTGCCTGGCTGCTTTTATATAATTGATAAGTCCTCCAAAATGAAGTATTAAATTGTATCTTAAGAGATTAGGTCGTTCCCTTTCACTGATGCAAGAGCCTAGTGCGGTGGTGGGAGAGGTATCAGCAGGAGCAGCACTGCCGCCGGGGCCTGGGGGTGACCCGTCTGACTTCCTGTCCGTGCCGAGCCCACTTGAGCCCCAGCCATGTCTGGGGACGAGATGATTTTTGATCCTAATATGAGCAAGAAGAAAAAGAAGAAGAAGCCTTTTATGTTAGATGAGGAAGGGGATACCCAAACAGAGGAAACCCAGCCTTCAGAAACAAAAGAAGTGGAGCCAGAGCTAACTGAGGACAAAGATTTGGAAGCTGATGAAGAAGACACTAGGAAAAAAGATGCTTCTGATGATCTAGATGACTTGAACTTCTTTAATCAAAAGAAAAAGAAGAAAAAAACTAAAAAGATATTTGATATTGATGAAGCTGAAGAAGGTGTAAAGGATCTTAAGATTGAAAGTGATGTTCAAGAACCAACTGAGGCCGGGCGCGGTGGCTCAAGCCTGTAATCCCAGCACTTTGGGAGGCCGAGACGGGTGGATCACGAGGTCAGGAGATCGAGACCATCCTGGCTAACACGGTGAAACCCCGTCTCTACTAAAAAATACAAAAAAAAAATACTAGCCGGGCGAGGTGGCGGGCGCCTGTGGTCCCAGCTACTCCGGAGGCTGAGGCAGGAGAATGGCGTAAACCCGGGAGGCGGAGCTTGCAGTGAGCTGAGATCCGGCCACTGCACTCCAGCCTGGGCGACTGAGCCAGACTCCGTCTCAAAAAAAAAAAAAAAAAAAGAACCAACTGAACCAGAGGATGACCTTGACATTATGCTTGGCAATAAAAAGAAGAAAAAGAAGAATGTTAAGTTCCCAGATGAGGATGAAATACTAGAGAAAGATGAAGCTCTAGACGATGAAGACAGCAAAAAAGATGATGGTATCTCATTCAGTAATCAGACAGGCCCTGCTTGGGCAGGCTCAGAAAGAGACTACATATACGAGGAGCTGCTGAATCGAGTGTTCAACATCATGAGGGAAAAGAATCCAGATATGGTTGCTGGGGAGAAAAGGAAATTTGTCATGAAACCTCCACAGGTCGTCTGAGTAAGAACCAAGAAAACTTCTTTTGTCAACCTTACAGATATCTGTAAACTATTACATCATCAGCCCAAACATCTCCTTCCATTTTTGTTGGCTGAATTGGGTACAAGTGGTTCTATAGATGGTAATAACCAACTTGTAATCAAAGGAAGATTCCAACAGAAACAGATAGAAAATGTCTTGAGAAGATATATCAAGGAATATGTCACTTGTCACACATGCCGATCACCAGACACAATCCCACAGAAGGACACACAACTCTATTTCCTACAGTGCGAAACTTGTCATTCTAGATGTTCTGTTGCCAGCATCAAAATTGGCTTCCAGGCTGTCACAGGCAAGCGAGCACAGCTCTGTGCCAAAGCTAACTAATTTGATAATCACTGATTTTGCAAAGCGTGTTGTGGAGATGTGGCTGGATAGGTTTGCCATCAGAGTGGATATACCGTTCTATTAAAAACAAGATTAAAAAGCTGCCAAGATTTTTGGCGAGTGGTTGGTTGGTCTGAAGTCCATGCAAGACCCTGATGTTCAAGCTGTTGACATACTCATTGCCTACTTTTAACACCTGTCAGAGAAACGTGATATGGGGTAAGGAGGTGCTTTTTTAAAATCGTTCAGAGACTTCTGTAAAATGCAAGATAAATTAAAGTTATTATAACAGTGGGGAAAAAAAGGGAGATTAAATAATACAATGCCTTTCTTTACTGTGACAAATTTTCCCTTTCTATTGGGATAATTTAAAAAAACTATGACCAAGAAAGATAGTTAGAACATTAGTATAGTTTAGATATTAAATACAAAACTAATTATGTATTCTAAGATACATTTTAGAAGTTTACTGTATTGAGGTTTTTATGAAACTTAAATGATCACCCACCCATAATTTACCTGAACTGTTTCCAAAATCCTCCGGGTACATAGTATTGTAGTCGGGAAGCAGCTAAATGACCAAAGATGATCTGAAGGTGTCTTAGGACACCAATATTGTACTCTTTCCTATCTTCTCTCTTACTTAAAGCTGGTTTGTCTTCAAATTGATGGAGGATATCCAAATACATCATCTCGGGGATCAACATTACTCTAGAGACCAAAAGACATTGATGAGCTAATCTAACTTTGATAGTATAATGAAAGAAGTTGAAACAAATAACAAAAGTTAGTAAATGAAATGCTATTCATTTTTTCACACTTCTTACTTCCAGAGCAGTTAATTTTTAATATTAGTGATCATTTCACAGATGGGTTATGATAAAATATTTCACAGATAAGTTATTATAAAAGAGTAGTTAAGGCCGGGTGCAGTGGCTCATGCCTCTAATCCCAGCACTTTGGGAGGCTGACACGGGCGGATCATGAGGTCAGGAGATCGAGACCATCCTGGCTAACACGGTGAAACCCCGTCTCTACTAAAAATACAAAAACTAGCCGGGTGAGGTGGCGGGCGCCTGTAGTCCCAGCTACTCAGGAGGCTGAGGCAGGAGAATGGCATAAACCCGGGAGGCGGAGCTTGCAGTGAGCTGAGATCCGGCCACTGCACTCCAGTCTGGGCGACAGAGCGAGACTCCACCTCAAAAAAACAAAAAGTAGTTAAAAAAACATTAGAGGTAGTGTAATACAGTAAAGTTTGGTCAAGTAGACAGGACTAAAGACAAATGAGTGCTCTGCCATAAGTAACTTCAGGGAGTAAGTCACTTGGTCTTCCTAGGACTCAGTATCTTCTTGTGAGGATAATGCATTTTCCCAGATTACATGAGATAGTCCATGTAATGTTATCACAATTATTAAAAATAAATATGGTTATTAAGGCTAGTTGTGGAAGGAATGGGAGCATACACAAAAGCTCCAAAGGTCATAATCTCAAATACAGCTGCTTTACTAATGTCTAATATGTTTCTATATGCTTTGCTCTGTATCTGATATTTGTGTTACAGAAATAAATAATACCCAGTTCCTGCCCTGGAGAAGCCAGTGAGCTGGGATTGTGCCACTGCACTCCAGCCTGGGAGACAGAGTGAGACTCTGGCTCAAAAAAAAAAAAAAAAAAAGACCAAAACTTTTTTTTTTTCTTTTCAGATGGAGTCTCACTCTGTCACCCAGGCTGGAGTACTGTGGTGCGATCTCAACTCACTGCAACCTCTGCCTCCTGAGTTCAAGAGATTCTCCTGCCTCAGCCTCCTGAGTAGCTGGGACTACAGGCGCCCACCACTATGCCCAGCTAACAGGCATGCACCACCACAGCTGGCTAATTTTTTTATTTTTAGTAAAACTGGGGTTTCACTCTATTGGTCAGGGTGATCTCCAACTCTCCACCTCAGGTGATCTGCATGCCTTGGCCTCCCAAAGTGCTGGGATTATAGGCATGAGCCACCATGCCCAGCCAAATATGACCAAAACTACATTTTCCATACACACGTATTTAAGAGCTACATCTTAAATCTTAAATATGTGATCTGCCACTAAAAACTATCTTTTTTACTGCTTTATTTTCAACTGGATATATTTCATAGCCAGCCTGATTACAGTTGTTAATTAACATTGTTAACAGGTCCGTGAAGCATTATTTGAGAAACAAATTTGTTTCCTTAGCAGAAAGAGCTCTAATTTGAGAAAAATAGAGAATCGTAAAAATAAGTACAGTTTATGAAACACAGACAATATAAAAAGTGAAAGAAATTAAATAACACATTTTAAAAAACAAGACAATGAAAATGTAATTATTAAAAACAAATAAATTCATCATTTTTCAAATACCAAATTACATTTACTATGTCACACAAAATGCGATTATATTAACTGTGGTTTGGAGACAAAAAAACAGTGCTAAAAATTATCAACTGGAGTTTCAAGTCTATTAGATAGTGAGTACTACAAGTATGCCAGACATAGCATCTCAGAGATTCTGCCTGGATCATCAAAATGTAGTCCCCACAAAATCCCATTAAAGTATAGTAATCCGAGGGAGAACAACAGCATCTGTTATCAGAATCTTCAGACAAAGAAAACGGTAATTAAAATTTACCTCACCGTCCTGCTTCTCATCCCCGAACATATCATCATCTAAATCACTACCTGTGCTTTCAACTGCAAGAATACTGTTCCTGATAGAAGGAATCATGTATTGGATCACAGAGGTCATGTAACACATAGCACCAGCATTTTTGAGTCCCACAAATCCTTTTGGTGGGCGGGGTCCAACAGGAGGCAGACATTCCCACTCAGTAAGTGCTTCACAAGCTGAATTAAAAAGAGAAAAGATGCTTATACTATGAAAATGGTGATTCTGTTCACCACTTTCAGGTTAACAAATTAATAACAGCAACACATCCTTTACCACCACAGCCACTTTGAAACAGTATTTTAAATTTTCACACCAACAATATGAGCCACTATACAGATTCTTAACTACAGACCTTGTTGATGTTTTTAATGATACTGCTTCTGTAACCATTTGAAGAGTCATATAAGATGGTATAATATTGGCCACTGCAGTGTCTCACGCCTGTAATTTCAGCAGTTTGGGAAGCCAAGGCAGGTAGGTCACCTAAGGTCAGGAGTTTGAGACCAGTCTGACCAACATGGTGAAACCCCATCTCCAGTGAAAATACAAAGTTAGCTGAACATGGTGGCACATGCCTGTAATTCGTTAGTTGGGAGGCTGAGGCAGGACAATCGCTTGAACTCACGAGACAAAGGTTGTAGTGACTCCAGCCCGGGCAACAGAGAGAGACTCTGTCTCCAAAAAACAAGGTGGTATAGCACTAAATTTCTATGTGTGAAACACAGGCTTAGTGTTAACCATTATTATTTTACTCATTAAAAACTTCTGGCCGGGCATGGTGGCTCACAACTGTAATCCCATCACTTTGGGAGGCCGAAGTGGGCAGATCATGGGGTCAGCAGTTCAAGACCCATGTCTGTACTAAAAATACAAAAATTGGCTGAGTGTGGTGGTGTGTGCCTGGAGTCCCAGCTACTCAGAAGGCTGAGGCAGGAGAATCAGTTGAGCCCAGGATGCAGAGGGTGCAGTGAGCTGACACTGTGCCACTGCATTCCAGCCTGGCAACAGGGCAAGATTCCCTCTCAAAAACCACCACAACAAAAAACTTCTATATCTAAGTATTCAATTCACTGTGGTCAGAACTCTCTATAAACAAAATACTATGGTTTTCTCACTTTTAATTGTATATAAGAGCACTGTCTTATTTACAATGTAAGTATTGTATACAATACAAACTTGACTTTGACTCAAGTTGTGGTTCTGACTCTTTTTTTTTTTTTTTTTTTTTGAGACAGAGTCTTGCTCTGTCACCCAGGCTGGAGTGCAGTGGTACGATCTTGGCTCACTGCAAGCTCCGCCTCCCGGGTTCATGCCATTCTCCTGCCTCAGCCTCCTGAGTAGCTGGGACTACAGGCACCTGCCACCGCACCCGGCTAATTTTCTGTATTTTTAGTAGAGACAGGGTTTCACCATGGTCTCCGATCTCCTGACCTTGTGATCCGCCCACCTCGGCCTCCCAAAGTGCTGGGATTACAGGCGTGAGCCACCGCGCCTGGCTCTGACTCTTAAAAAGTATAACCTTCACGTAAATATGTTTCCTTCCTTAGTAAAGAGTGACAATTGCTTTGCCGATATCCAGTTTTATTGTGAGATAGTCAATGAGATGTGTATTTGAAATAACTGTGAGAACTATAAATCACTCTTTTCCTTGCATGAAACCAAAACAACTTAAACATCAATCACCATCAGAGATGAATTACATAAATTGGAGCACATTGAACTGCAAGTTATGTAGCTAATAAACAGAATTACACAGATCTTCATGTGCTGACAGGTGTGTTACTAAGTACAAAACAAAGTTAACAATATTGTACTTTGTACATTTTCATTTGTACAGAACAAACAGCTATACATACATACAAATGCATAGACAGAGATAATCTCTGGACTGGAAACATAAAATCTGTAGGAAGTTAATAATTGTTAACACGTATCCTCTTTCATATTTGAAAATACATATTTACCAGGTATAAACACTAGTAAAATAAACAAGTGTTTCTAAAAAATAAACTCTTTTGAAACTACCTACTTTACCACATAAATACATTAGCTAAATAAATTAACAAAAGAAGCGTTTTTAAAAAAGAAACTCTTGGCCGGGCACAGTGGTGGCTCACACATGTAATCTTCAGCACTTTGGGAGGCTACACTACAGCAGGTCATCACCTGAGGTAAGGAGTTCTAGACCAGCCTGACCAACATGGCGAAACCCCATCTCTACTAAAAATACAAAAATCAGTCAGTCGTGGTGGCAGGTGCCTTGAATCCCAGCTACTCAGGTGGCTGAGGCAGGAGAATTGCTTGAACCTGGGAGGTGGAGGTTGCAGTGAGCTGAGATCACACTGTTGCACTCCAGCCTGGGGAACAAGAGCGAGCCTTTGTCTCAAAAAAAAAAAAAGAAGAAACTCTTCTCTCTATGCAGATTCAACAGAACAAAAAAAGATCTGACCTTCTAAGCAGGGAGTAATTGGGTAGAAACTCCTACAATGTGATTGAAAATATTCTCACCCAGGGAAATACATAAGCAAAGATAAATTTGTATTTATTAATTAAAGATTTATAATGCATGCTGTTGTTAATTATATTCTTAAGCCTTGGTTTTTTCCTTGAAATGAACTAAATTTTATATTATTATCTGTTATTTTGGTTACACCCACCTCCCACTCTTGAGTTTCAGTTCTATGTAAGATCTGAAGATAGCTACTCATTTTATGGGACTGATCTAGGCATTTAGAGCTTAGTAAAATACACTCAAATTTCTCTTCTCACATTGTGATCTTTAAAACCATACCTTCCTTAGAATTCAACAAAAATAACATTAAGCAACCTCAGTGTTAGGATTATGAAAATTATTCAATGCATACATTTTAGATATAAACTTTTTATGGCATTAAATTTGCCTTCCTATTACTCTGAAGTTTCGGTTTTATTTCACATATGACTAAATAGAACATCTAAACAAAGTAGAAAGGAGCATTTAAAAGACATATCTAAAAATTTTTCGGAATGAATGTTCTCTGACTAAAACAGTTTTAATTATATATCTGACAACTAAAAATGTTAAACTCATTGTATCAAAAAAATCCATCTCAAGTTAATTTTTTCTAAAACATCAAATAAAATTTTAAACTGTAGTATCATTAATGAACAATACAGCTTTATAATTTAAAATACTCACTAGTTATTGCTGTGCCTATGTAATTTATTTCAGTCAAACAATCTACTATCTGTTTGAGATTCCTTACACAGCCAATAGCTAATGCTACAAGTAGCTCAAAACCAGCATTGACGGTAACGGGTGAACTACAGACTGGAACAGATTGCTCAGCTGGCAGTTCTCCACTTCTTAAATATTGCAGGTAAACTTTGGATGCAGGAAAGATGAAATCATCAATTAATTCCTAGTAAGTTAGAAAAAGACATTAGATGTTATTAGTAGAAAATACAGGTTAAAAAACATCTCTTCAAAGGAAATACTTTTAATAATTATTTGACATAACTAAATATCTCATTATATATCTCAAAACAAAACAAAACTGTATAAAAACGCCTGAGAACAGTTAATAAATGTAATCAGTTTTCCAGATCAGATTTTTTGAAGTGATTTAAACAATTTTATACCAAAGAAAAGAGACATTCTAAATAAATTTAACTTCTTTAATCAGATATAAACATAAACAAATTCATTTCAAATAGGAACAGAATGCATCAAAGTTACAGTCTTTTTCTTGAATTGCATGACATATAAAAAGCTCACCAAGAAATACTGTATAGAACTTAAAGTATAATAAAAAAATAAAAATAAAAATAAAAATTAAAAAATTAAAAAAATAAAAGAACTTAAAGTATAATAAAAAAATGAAAATAAAAATAAAAAAATAAAAATAAAAAAAAGAAATACTGTATAAAAAATGAAGTTCTGCAAGATGGAAATTTCTCTCATTTAGAAATCTAGTCAAGAAAAATTGAGATTATTCAACATGAAAATCAATCAATGCTGCTTACTGACTTTCCATACCACTTAATCAAAACTCTGATTTGTAATTACTTTACAAAATCTTGGCCGGGGGCAGTGGCTCAAGCCTGTAATCCCAGCACTTTGGGAGGCCGAGATGGACGGATCACGAGGTCAGGAGATCGAGACCATTATGGCTAACACAGTGAAACCCCATCTCTACTAAAAAATACAAAAAAAAAAACTAGCAGGGCGAGGTGGCGGGCGCCTGTAGTCCCAGCTACTTGGGAGGCTGAGGCAGGAGAATACCAGGAGGCGGAGCTTGCGGTGAGCCGAGATCCGGCCACCGGACTCCAGCCTGGGCGACAGAGGCAGACTCTGTCTCAAAAAAACAAAAAACAAAAAATAAAATCTCTTCAAGTGAGGTACTGTAACCTCTTCAGAGATCCTTTTTAAAAGAGAAGTGGGACGTGAAAAAAGAAAAAAACATCAAGATTATGTCTCAAAGCCATTACACAGAGTTCAATCAGATACATTTGCTAACAAACATTTATAAAGTCATGGTAAGAAGTTCAGTACCAAAATTCAAACTTATCTTAGTGAGGCTGCGCACGCGGCTCACCCACTTTGGGAGGTGGAGGAGGAGGGATCACTTGAGGTCAGGAGGTCAACACCAGCCTGGCCAAGATGGTGAAACCAGGTCTCTACCAAAAATACAAAAATTAGTCAGGTGTGGTGACACATGCCTGTAATCCCAGGTATTTGGGAGAATAAGGCAGGAGAATCGCTTGAACCTGGAAGGTGGAGGCTGCGGTGAGCTGAGATGGCACCACTGTGCTCCAGCCTGGGCCACAGAGTGAGATTCCATCTAAAAAAAAAAAAAAAGAGTACTTACTTTAACGAGAGTAGCACCTCCTTTTTCACAACCGAAGTGATACTTTTTCTCCGAAGTTTGAAAGGCCAGTAACTCTTTTGTTACCCCAAGGTGGCCTTCCAGTATCAGCTCTTCAACACCTGTTTCACCTGTGCTTTTAACATTATCCTGCAAAAGGAAAAATATTATAGGCCCAACTTATAACATGGAGATAGAAAAGGACAGGGAGTTAGGAGAACAGAGAGCTAGAGGGAAATGAGATCTATACAATTTCCCCAAACTGCACAAGTGGTTTCCTGTTTCTTTTTTAGAAGTCTCTAGAACAGTAAATGTAAGCAATTTTGTTCCCACAAGACACAAACATATTTGGGATTTACAACCACAGGGAAAGGAGGTTACTATGGCACTGAGTGGAAGAGGCCCGAAATACTGCTCAATATCCTGCAATGCACAGCAAAGCTCCTCCCCAAAAGGAATTATCTGGGTACACAATGGCAATAGCCAGGGTTCAAAAACCATGTCCTGTAAGTAAGCTTTATAACTTACTAGAAGAACGCTAACCTGGAGCCCAATGCCATATACTTCAGAAATATACTCTCACAGAACTCTGTAAAATAAGACATCAGATGGTTCAATGAAAATACCAATCTCTCAAATTTGACCTTTTAAAAAAGTCTTCAAATGTGATAATTTCCCAAAAAACACCAAAGTGAAAGAAACAGAATTATCAGCATTTCAAGTTCCAAGAAAAGTAAAACACATCGAACGAAACCAGCTATGTGTGTTTCTATGAATCTAAGTTACCAACTCACCAGTGAAAAGTATACATTTTGTTTGCATTCATTCTCAGAGGCATTTTGAGAATTTATTCTCCTAAGTCATCAAATAAAAAGAGATTAAATAAGATTCCAAACCTCCTTTTAATAAGACAGCTGATTTGATCGTGACATAATAAACTAAATACTATTCAACTTACCCGAATCCTTTTGAGCCAATCAATTTCATTGACAAGAAGAACTTCAGCATTGGGTATGTTAATATTGCCATTGTAAGCATAATTGAGAAGGTGCCGTAAAAGTGTGAAATATTCACCTGAGTATTTACCCCTCTCTCTTGCTGTGCTCTGAAATAATAAATTAAAACAACATGAATTCACAAGTCTACACTCAGAGTCCCTATAATTTTTTTAAACCCAATTGGTAATACTTCATATCAATGACAAAAACCATAAGCTCTTTATTTTTCCAAGACATACTATATTTGTCTCAAGAACTGTAAAAAAAAAGTCAATCTATAAATAGTAAAAAACTGTAATACTGCATTTATTAATGATGCCTTTTCTAAATATAATACAAGCTATATAGTAACTTTCTGAATGTCTGTCATGTTAAGAATGCATTATACTGAGAAGTTCATCTGAAAACATCTCACCCCCAATATGGTAAACAGTAAAGTAATGAAGAAAAGCAGAGGCCTGTGTCCCATGCAACATCTGGTGCACATTAAAAAGAACTGCTCCTGTGCTAACTGACAAACAGTTCTGAAATAAAAACACAATGTAATTCATGAACAACAACAAAATAATTCCAACACTGATATATCTTTAATAGGATGTATACATCAACAGTAAAATACAAGGTAACCCCCATTTTAGCATTTGGCTAGCAACACAGAATAAATGAGTTTAAAATATTTGTCAGGGAGCTAATCCTCAAACTGTCACCTATAGGCTGGGAATATTACTACTTACTATTTATTGTTCAAATTTCTTAAGGTATGATTTCTTAGATCTTCTAATATTTAGTGTGAATCAGGGGTCAGGGTGAATCATGTCAAAGGTAAGCATCAATCAATAAAATATAGGCCTCTTATTTTGCAAGACATATTTTTAACAACCTCTCTAGGAAATGTCTGGAAACACCCTGTAGGTACTATACAAAGGTGCTATGCATTAAGCTTCTCTATATCTTTTTTAGCCTCCCCAGAATCACTTTCAACAAACTGTGCATTGGAGCAAGCAACTCATGGATATGCAACATGGCTAAAGATATGTCTGATTGTATCAGCGATTCTCAAATGTGATTATCAGACCAACAACATTAACATCATTTGAGAACCTCTAAGATATGCAGCTTCTCAGATTCCATGCAATGCTTACTGAGTCAATAACTCTGGGAGACAAACTTGGAATCTCTCTTTTTTTTTCTCTCTCTCTCTCTCCCACCCCTCACCTCCCCCAAACTTTAATCAATTGAACTTTTCAAGGGCTTACAAAAGTCCCTCCTATTTATGAAACCCACAGATGGCATTCAGAAATTGTCTAATTATATTATCAAAGAGTTCCACATGTATGCCTTTCTTCACAATTTTCTGAGGAGACGGTCCAACTGTGTTAAATTCCTAAAGGTGTTTGAGACTCCAGATTTTAGGATATTTAGCAGCATTTCCAGCCTCTCACCACTAGATGCCAGTAACAACCTTACTAATCCCACTTCCAGTTATGAACCAGGCTTAGAGTAAAATCTAAAGTAGTATCTATTGACCCACATAAAACATGACCGATATAAAACAATCACATGGATTGTCCGTTATCTCTATGAGCTCTTCATACATAATTGTTCTCCTTTTTCATCCTGCCTCGGCTACACCAACCTTGCTATTTTTCTAACAAGCTAAGTAGGCTTATGCCAGGAATCTTCATAGTTGTTGATCCTGCTGCAAACTTACATGATTATTCCCTTATTCGTTCATTTAGATATTTACTTGAAAGTCACCCTGGCAACAAAGTATTTTGTGATTGTCCTATATAAAACCAAACTGTACTTTATAACAAACGAATCCTGCCTCATGCATTTTATATGGAATCAATAATCTTACTTAAAAACGAAGCAAACAAAAAGCTTCATATCATATCCACTAAAACAAACACCTAACATCTAGGAACCCAAATTAGGAGGTTAACATACTATTTAAGTATTTTAAGGAAACTTTTTAAGGCACAAAAACGTATGAACTCTGAGATCAGAAAACAATCAGTGCTTCATAAATTACACTGAAAGCAAAGCTACAGGACAGATACTTATGAACCCTCCAAGAAATAGCACATCAACCCAAAACTGACAGGACCCTGGAAACCAACAATTTATATCAACCAAGCAAATACTGAGCCAAGACATAATTTTTAGAACGGTAGGAAAGTCTTGTGGTGTTGCCATACCACCTTCCCAGGCACAGCTGAAGCCTTCAGAACTGCAAACCACATTCCCAATGTGAGGCCCTGATCCCTGATTCTGGAAGGAGTAAAGATGACCTTATGTGCTAATTTATTGTGTCTTATGTCTAGGAGTTACATAAAGAATTACTGAAATACACGTATCTCTGTTTTGCCTAACTCAGAACTCACTCATGGTTGAAAATGCCAGGCATTGGTCACAAACATCTAAGTTGCTGGGAGCAAAGTATACAGTTAACCCATAAAACAGACAACTTGCAAAACGGGGCAAAAGCTGGAGAGATCTTTCTTTTGGAGAAATCAGGATATTCGAAAGCAGTGAAATACACTAAAGAATTTAGAAAATCATGCACATGCTCATGACAGGAGACATTCTCAAAAACATGTAAAACTGTTAGCCCTCAGGCTTATCTACAGCTTCAATATGAGAAAAAAACAGAAGGCTGAGGCAGAATTATAAAGTCTCCCTAAATATTAAACGGGTGTGTTAGTACAGATCCAGTTTTAAAAACTGACAGTTTTTATATTACACTCAGTCAAAACACTGGTGCAATGCAGGCTAACCCTTCAATAACTAAGAAGACACCTTGGAGAAATGAAGAAAACTTCCAGAGTTAACACACTGTAAGATTTGAATATAGTTTTCTAAAAAACAACAAACAAACAACAAAAAAACACAAAACAAACTGGAAAGTATGACCAATGTGAAGTGAAAAGCAGAAACTGAAAATGTCCTGAACTTTATACAAGAAGACCATAAAAAACCAAGTTTTGGACGGGTGCAGTGGCTCGTGCCTCTAATCCCAGCACTTTGGAAGGCCAAGCTGGGTGGATCACGAGATCAGGAGATCGAGACCATCCCGGCCATCCTGGCTAACATGGTGAAACCCCGTCTCTACCAAAAATACAAAAATGAGCCAGGCATGGTGGTGTATGCCTGTAATCCGAGCTACTCAAGAGGCTGAGACAGCAGAATCGCTGGAACAGGGAAGGCATAGGTTGCAGTGAGCCAAGACTGCGCCCCTGCACTCCAGCCTGGTTGACAGTGAGACTGTCTTCAAGAAAAAAAAAAAAAAAAAGAGTTAAGCCTAAAGAAAAAAAAAATAGACAAATGATAAAAGAACATAAGAGTATCGATGAGACAAATTATAGAAGAAAATATGGACTATCTAGAGATAAAAAAAAGCACAATGATGGAAATGAAAAGTTCATTAAAGAAGTATAACGGCACATTTGAGCAGGTAAAGATTAAGTCTGAAGAAATGAAAATTGAAATAACCCAGTCGAAGAACAGAAGAAAAGAATTTTAAAAGTGCAAAAAACCTAACAAGTACACAGAACACCATGAAGTAGACCAATGCAATGCAATATGGCTATCCCATAAGTGCAGTAGGAGAAGAGGCAGAAAGAATATCTGAAGACACAAATGGCTGAAAATTCCCAAACTTGATGAAATATCTGAATGTCCAAATTTTAGAAATGTAAAAATCTCCAGGGAGAAGTCAGTCAAAGACAGCCACATCAAGAAAATTATAATCAGTCAGCAGCCAAGACAATTGTAAAAACAGAAAGGGAGAAGCAATTTGTTATGCAGAAGGGAGTCTTGATTGACAACAGTCAGCTCAGAATGCACGGAAAATATGGAAGCCATTTGTTATGTAGAAGGGACTACTGATTAACAACAAACAGCTCAGAAAGCAAGGAAAATACAGAAGCCAGAAGGCGGCAACAAAGTGTTAACAGAAAAAAGCTATCAAACAAGCAATCTGTATCTGGCAAGTGATACTTCAAGCAAAAATGCCTAGATACAGAAAAGCTAAGAGAATACGTCACTACCCCTGCTCTACAAGGATTGGTAGGAGGAAGCCATCAAGTTAAAATGAAAGGACATTGGACAGTGATATTAAGCCACAGAAGAATTAACATTGTAAAGAAAGCTGCTATTACTATTACAAAACTGGCAAAGGTAACATTACTATTGTACTTCCGGTAGGCAGCTATTATATAAGACAATTATAAATCCATTTTAACAGACACTCTGGATACAGATACACTCTGAGACAATAACATAGATTAGGAAGGATGGAAAAGTACAAAAGCAGCATATTTATATACTGTTGAAACTAAACTTTATATAATTCAAACAAGTTAGCATTATTCAACGTAGGCTATTTTAAGTTTAGGATATTAACTGAAGTCCCAAATATAATTAATAAAAAATATAAAAAATACAGAATAGGGAACAAGGACATTTTTAAAAAACCAACCAAATTTTTAAAATGAGCAATGGAGGAACTGAGGATCAAACAGTATAGAGGACATGCAGAAAACAAGCAGGTAAATGTCAGAGTAAGCCATTCCTTGCTTGTAATAACTTTAAATGTAAGCTCTGTGTGAAAAGGCACAGACCGGCAAAATGCACTTTTAAAAAATGGATTCACCTATATGATATTTATGCAAGTCTCACTTTATGTGTAAAGACACAGAGGTTAGAAGGAAGATGTTACAGGGTTCTGGGAAGAGAGCAAGAGTGAACTACAGAGCACCATGAATCTGTCTCTCCGACTAGATAATAGGTGCAGTTGGTAGAATCGTCTGATACAATTATTTTGGAATCCTACAGTCTATCTGAAGGTTTACAGCTTTCAAAAGAAGACTTGGATGGTAAACTACAATTAAATTTGATCAATTTCGTAACTTAGCTCAACAGCAGCTACCTATGCTCCATCAACTACCACTGTGGTATGCTGCCTTGCAAACACTTCTGGAGCAGCCTGCAAGAGCCAGGATGGACAGAAAGAACCCTGCCCTCTAAATCTCAGGAAGACTTGTGCACCAGTTGTCACTTCTGATTAAGATGATCCCGACAGAGGCCGGGCGCGGTGGCCAAGCCTGTAATCCCAGCACTTTGGGAGGCCAAGACGGGCGGATCACGAGGTCAGGAGATCGAGACCATCCTGGCTAATACAGTGAAACCCCGTCACTACTAAAAAATACAAAAAACTAGCCAGGTGAGGTGGCGGGCGCCTGTAGTCCCAGCTACTCAGGAGGCTGAGGCAGGAGAATGGTGTGAACCCGGGAGGCGGAGCTTGCAGTGAGCTGAGATCCGGTCACTGACTCCAGCCTGGGCGACAGAGCGAGACTCCATCTAAAAAAAAAAAAA